>NW_005842875.1:286875-294253 GCF_000455745.1 Alligator sinensis
CGCCCCAGGTGGAGGGGGCGAGTCGCTGGGTGCGGGCAGGTGGTGCTGCCCCGGTGGTGCGGGTAGGTCGCGGCGGGTGGTCAGTCCCTTCCTCTGCTCCATCCACGGCCACACGAGGAGTTGGCTCCTCTGTGGGTGCTTTCCCCTGCAGGCGGGCTGTCTGCAGAGCCCCCCTCCGGCCGCGGCGGGGCCTGGCGTCCTTCCACGAGGCACCTTCTGCACCTGGTTGTTCACGAGGGAGCCTCGGTGCTGCCCTGGCACCTGCTGCTGGGCTTCCTGGGCAGGTGGGCACAGTCTGGGGGGGCTGGGAGCCCGTGGAGCTGGGGTTTGCCGTCCTGGGGCAGTGCCTGGCATCCTGGTGCAGGGGCAGCCGGCTGTGCCCAGGGCCCAGGCCAGAGTGGCGCTCCCGGGGGCACGGCGAGGTCTATAAATAGCAGCGATGCTGCTCTGGCCACGCCAAGCACCTGCGCAGCGTCTCCCCTCCTCTCCCCATCCATCACTGCCAGGCTGACAAGGATCATTTTCATCATGAAATGCTTCAGACCCCTTTAATTAGCAGAATCACTTAAACTTCCAAGAGACGGTGCCGTTCCCAGACGCAGCCTTGGAAGGGGAGAGAGGGGCAGGGCTGGCGCCAGCCCCCGGCTGCTCCTGGGATGCCCGGGGAGGAGCCCCGGCCCCCGGCTCCTCCTGGGATGCCTGGGCCGGAGCCAGTCTCCTGCGGATGGCAGGTGCGGGGGGCCAGGCCGTGCTGGCTGGCGGGGGTGGTGACCGGTGTCGCTGGCTGGGACCCAGCCCTGCTGTGTTCCTGGGCCAGAGGCCGCAGGACCGAGGCAGCGCCCCGTCCGGCCCATGGGAGCTCCCGGGTATCGTGCTTGTGGCTTCCCTTGGTGCCAGCGAGCCCCTGCGGTGGGTGCGACTCCTGTGAGGGAGGGCGCCGGCGGGGGCAGGTGCAGGGAGCAGTGGGCCCGTGGGAGCCTGCTGGGGGCCGGGCCAGGCCAGCGAGGTGGCTCCTTCCCGTGGAGGCAGGGAAGCTGCTCCTGGAGAGCCCCGGTAATTGCAGAGCTGAATGTCAGGCAGGCTGGGGGACGGGGGGGCTTCCTGCCCATGAGAGCCAGGGAGCTGCAGCCCCAGGCAGGCAGGGGTCCATCACCATAAATCCTGCCTGCGATAATCACTGCGATAATTGCTACCTGCAGGGGAAGTGGGGAGGGTTTGGCATCTCCGCACCGCGTCCCCTGCGCCTTCCACGCTGGAAATGTCACCAGAGACGGCGTTTCTGCCCATCCCCCTCCCGGCTCCGGGCAGGGGGTGGCGGAGCAGCATTTTCACCATGAAGTGCTTCAGACCTTGGGAAGACATCCTGCATATCCCCCCCACAGCTCACCTGAGCGCCCAGCGTGCCCGCAGGCCTCAGTGCTGCCCCTCTGCCCCTGCAGGCGTGATCCGCACGGCGGTGGCCGACCTGGACCGCGAGACGCAGGACCGGTACGAGGTGGTGATCCGCGCCACGGACATGGCAGGGCAGCTGGGCGGCCTGTCGGGATCCACCACCGTGACCATCGTCATCACGGACGTCAACGACAACCCCCCACGGTTCCCGCAGAGTAAGAGCTACCCTGCGCCTCGTTTCAGGCACCGGCACATCCGCCCCCAGGAAGTGCAGGCCAGGCACCCAGGGTCTGTCCTTGCAGCAGGGACAGCCACGGCCCCTGGCAGGGTGGTCTGGGGATGGGACATTGCTGAGACTGGCAACCCCGGGGCTGAGTGAGGCGTCCTAGGCTGCTGCAGCCAGGGCCCAGCCTGCCCGGGGGCCTGGGCTCCAGAGCGTGCTGGGTTCAAGGGGGCGCTGCCAAGTCCAGGGGATGGAGCACTGCAGAGAGCATGGCAGGGAGATGCATCATCTGGCCTGGCCCCTGGCAACCCCCCTGAGACCCAGGAGGGCTGGGGGACCCCAGCTAGAGATGGGTACGATACCCCCGCTCATGCCCCCCACGCCCAGCCCTGTCTGTCCCAAACAGGTCCCACCAGTGCTTGGTCGGGAGTGCTCGGGGCCAGCCCAGGCGGTGCCGTGACTCCCTGCCCCTCTCCTCCCCTGTTGCAGAGATGTACCAGTTCAGCGTGGCAGAGACGGCGCCCACGGGCACGGCAGTTGGGAGGGTCAAGGCGGAGGATGCCGACGTGGGGGAGAACACGGACATGATGTACCAGATCAAGGACGAGGAGGGTGTGGAGTTGTTTAGGGTCACCACCGACAGCAACACCCAGGAGGCTGTGGTCCTCGTGCAGAAGGTCAGCAGGGGCCAGGGCGGGCTGGGCTGGGCTGGGCTGGGCTGGGCTGTCCTGCGGTGGAGAGCTGGGCCCCGGTACTGGAGGACTGTGCCCAGCACATGGGCTTCGAGCAGACCCTTGATGCAGGCGGGAGCGAGCAGCAGCTCGCCAAGGCCGCTGCCTTCCAGTCACCTTTCCCATAGCAATAATCACCAGGTGATTAATGATCCCCATGCCGCCGGGAACTGCTCGCGCCTGCCCTGTGCATGCTGATGTCTGCATCGCGCAGTGGGAGCGGGCAGGGGTGTCCTTCCCGCAGGGCAGCTCCTGACGGCTGTGCCCTCCCAGTAGCGCGGGAGCACGGGCTGCCGGGGGCTCCCACCACGCTGCCTGCCCTGCCCCGCCCCGCCCCCCCCTGAGGGGGTTTTGTAGGGGGCTGGGGGTGCCCAGCAGGGGGTGCTGCAGAGGGCAGGGCCGGGTAGGGCAGGAGCGTGGGCTGGAGCTGCCCCGCTGGCGCTGGTGCTGGCTCAGGGAGGGCGCCGCTGATGCCAGCCTGTTGCACCGCAGCCGCTGGACTACGAGTCGAAGCGGGTGCACACGGTGGTGGTGGAGGCCCTCAACAAGTTCGTGGACCCACGGTTCGTGGACCTGGGCACCTTCCGGGACCAGACCATCGTGCGCGTGTCCGTGCTGGACGTGGACGAGCCCCCCGAGTTCCGGCCGCCCTCCGGCCTGATGGAGGTGCAGGAGGACGCCCGCGTTGGCTCCGTGGTGGGAGTCGTCACCGCGCTGGACCCCGATGTTGCCAACAGCCCCGTCCGGTGAGCAGCTCGCCCCTCCCGGCTCTGGCCCTGCGCCACGATTGTGGGGGGCGTGGGTGGCGCGTGGGCAATGCAGGGCGGGCAGCTGGTGGGTGAGCGACAGGAGAAGTGTGCAGGGCCTGGCTGGGGCAGCTGCGGCCGCGTGAGGGACAGGAGTGTCGCTGGCAGGTGATGGCTGCGTGAGCGGCACAGGGGCGTTGGGGTGATGCTTGGGACCGACCGACCAACCAACGGGCGGGCAGCAGCCGCGGAGCCCGAGCCGGCCTCCATGGTGACTTGAAATGACAGACGGGCCGTGAGGAGGAATGACGTTGCTGGTGGTCGCGCGTGTTGGGGGCCGGGGCCGGGGCCAGAGCGAGATGCCGAGCGCGGCAGGGGATGCGGAGCCAAAGGCACCTGCATGTGGGCAGGGGCCTCATTCAGGCAGCGGCATATTTGCACAGACCCTTCCCCGCCACAGCCAAGGGGCTGCTGCCGAGCGAGGCTCTTATTACTCGGGGCACAGAAGTGGCCCCGTGGCTCTGCCAAGGGGCCGGAGTCGTGAGCAGCGTGGACGAAAAGCCGCTGTGCTGAGCACGTCCTCGGCGGCTGGAGACCCCCCTTGCAAGGCCGCAGGGCTGGGGAGAGCAGCGCGCTCTGCAGCGCAGGCCTGCGGGACTTGGGCTCTGCCGCTTCGGGCAGGGGCTGTTGCTGGGGGCGGAGGGCGAAGCAAGGGAGCGCGCGGGCCGCCGCGGCCCTGACGTGCAGCCGGTTCCCATGACGCGCTCAGGCAGCAATCGTCCCTGCGGCTGCCCCCAGGCCGACAGCTCCTCAGGAGCCCGGTGGGGCTCCCTGGCGGCTCCGTCCCTCTGTCCGCCCGCTCGGCTGGTTGCAGCGCCTGTCACCACAGAGCATGCCGCGTCCCCTTCCCCTGAGCCGCCTCGGGGACGAGCCTGGGGCTCGGGGCCAGCTCGCCCTTCCCGTTGCAGCAGCGCTGGCCCCACGAGCTGCCTGCATGGGGCCCGGCGCTGCCCCTGCTCTCCCTGTGCAGCGCGGGCAGCCCCGGCGCTGATATGGTGCCAGCACCGGCTCGCAAGTCCTGCCAGTGCCCGGGTGGGACGTGACCCACACTCGTCCGCGGGAGGCAGCCACGTGCCTCTTCGCCTTCCAAGCGCTCTGCTCCCCGGTGGGGCCGCGGAGCCGGCATTTGTTCTCGCGGGCGCTGCCGGCAAGCGCAGCCCCTCCTGACAGCACTGCCGGGGTTTGATCCGGCCCTTGAAGTCTGCGCTGAACCCTCTCAAGTTGCCACCGCTCGGCAGATTCCCTTCAACTCGGGTCCTTTGTTGCTAGGGAGGAGAAGGAAAGAGGCTGGCTCTTCCTTGGTGGCGTTTGCAAGGTCTGCGTGCGGGAGCGGTGCAGGCGCAGCCATCGCCCTTCTCCTTGCTGCAGCCTGGCACTGGGAGGGGCGGCTCGCTCTCCCCTCGAGGCGGCCCCGGGTGCCTCTGGCCTCATCAGCATTTCCAACTCCTGCTGACTCTGGGCTGCCTCTAACAAGGCTTAGGGGGTATTTTTAGCCAAAAGGGCAGGAAGAGCCATCATAGGTGCCCAAGGCCCCCTCCACGGCCTGCCCCTGCCAGAGCTGCCTGTCCCGCGGGCTCCCCTTGCAGCCTGTTCCCAGCCTGGAGAGCCCCCGGGGTGCGAGGGAGCATCTCGGGGTGTCCTCACCTCCATTTGGCTCGATCCCACGTGCTCCGGGGCAGGGCAGGATGGCTACAACCAGGCCATCCTGCAAAAGGTGCCTGCAAAAGGCTGCTCGGGCCCTGGCGTGACGCACGTTCTGGGAGCAGCGGGCCACGCGGAGGTGCACAGGCAGCTTCCTTTGCGCCCATCCGAGCCTGGGGACCGTGCCGCCCTGCAGAGATCCTGCAGCGTGGAAGGGGACAGAGGGAAAGGCATCCCAGAGCAGCAGCCTGCTGCCTCGTGGGCCTGTCGGGCTGGCTGAGGAGCCCCGGAGTCGCTAGCTCAAGCCTCAGGCCTCCGGGAAGCGCTGGCGGCCAGCGGGGACTACGTCGAGGGCCGCACCAGCGCTGGAGAGCCAGCGCCCAGGGAGGCGTCTGCCACGGCAGAGGGGCAACGTCCCTGCCAGGCGCTGGCCTCTGCGGTGACGGCAGCCGCTCAGAGGCCTCTCCGGGCCTCGGCTGGATGCTGCCGGCTGCAGCACGGGCGCTGCGCCAGAGCCAGGGCTAACGGGCACAAAGCTCTCCTGGACGTGCCCAGAGGGGCATGAAAGGCCACGGGGACACGAGCAGGAAACCTTTATCTGACGAGAAAGCGCTTTTCTTTGTCCCGTCCCTCATTCAGGCGCTGACAAAGCCGGAGCCGGGACACCTTTAGAAGGAACGTTCTGTTCCAGTTGGCTTTTGGCTCCCGCGCCGCGCTCCCCGCGCAGATGCGATTGCTCTCAGCCGCGCCATTGTATTGGGGAATACGTTGACAAACTGTGTACGTGCGTCTGTGGGTATGGGAGCTTTTTGTTTTCCTCTCGGCAGCGGGAGCCTGTGCTCTGATTGCGCGCGTTCCAGGCGTTATCAGCCCCGGGAAGATGCTGCTTGGGATTTAAGGTTCTCAGAGATATCCTTGTTTGGCATTCACCAAATCCAGAGACATGTGTTGGACACGGGCATTTTATAGACGCCAACAACGCAGTGAGCACTACAACCTGCTTCTGCACAAAAGGGAGAGGAGAAAAAACAAACCCAACAAAAAGCTTTTCACACCCTGCTTGAAAAGCTTCCCATTAACAAAACCCGGCACACGTGGTAGCAAACGTGTTCCTCCTTGCGCTTGGGGGAGAAAGGAAGCGGGCTGCTCGAGAGGCATTCAGGAGGATGAGGAGCACCAAGAAGCTGTCTAAATTAAACAGCCACTTGTAACATCTAAACAACAGGCGATGCCGGCAGGGAGAGCGGAGACCGGGCGACGCGGGCCGCATTCCAATCAGGGCCGGAGCCTGCGGCACGCGGCATCCCCGTCCGAGCGCCATGCTGGCTTTGGCCGGAGGAGGGGCAGGCACGGGCTCCCCGCCCCAGGGCTCGGCGCTGGGCGATGCGATTGAGGGCTGCAGCGAGGCCCATTAGAGAGGCCAACGTCCCCCAAAAAGCTGTCTGCTCGGCATCGTCGGCAGCCCCTGCTCACTCGCACCCCAGGCCTGAGCTGCCCCTTTCCTGGGGACCGGCGGCGCTGCGCTCATGTAGGTGCAGCGCGGGCAGCTGGCCCTGCGGCCCCCTGCGCACCCGTGGCCTTGGGGTAAGTTTCATAGTTTCTAGGGCCGGAAGGGACCTGAACAGATCATCCAGTGCGACCCCCTGCCCCGGGCACCAACGAGTGCTGGGATCATAAGAGGAGAAAACTTCCAGCCCCAGAGCCAGACTCCCAGCCGCCCTCCCACGACCCCCACGGTGTCCTCGGCGTGCCAGGAGCACGGGCACCTGCCTGGAGCCACTGCACATGTCTGCGTGACCGCCCGCCCCGGCATCCGCCTGCCAGTGGCCCGCATGGTGGCTGCATCCGTGCGCGGTGCCTGATGTGCGTCCCCGTGTTCCCGTGTCTGCTCTGCTGCATCTCCATCCCTCCTGCCTCGCGCTGGCCCGGGACGGGCGTCTCGCTGGCTCTTTCCAGTGCAGGGAGGAGCGAGAGACCCGGCTGCTCCCCTCGGCCCCAAAGCAGGGGCCAAGACGGGAGGCTTTCGTTTGCCAGAGTGAGCGTGTGGGTCCGTCACGCTCCCAGCGCTGATGTGGGGTTTGGCCCCCCAAGTGTGAGGAGCGGGCACCGGTGCCCCGCGCAGAGAGAGACTAGGGAGCGGAGCAGTCGCCGGGATCTCGGGGGAGGCTCAGGGCCCGGGTGCAGGAGGCGAGCTCAGCCCGTGCTCCTGCCTCCCCGCTGGACCCGGGCGAGCACACCGACTCGCAGGGAAGGTAGCGGCCCAGGCCCTGCGCTGGCTGCCGGGCCGCAGTAGGGCTGTCAATCCTGACCGGCCGAGCTGGGCACAATTGAAAATAAACCTAGCGGCAAAACAATGAGGCCTGCGCGGGGAGGGCGCGATGCTGCGCTCCCCCATGCCGGCCCTGGCCCCTGCGCGCGCGGAGGCTGTGGATGCCAGATGCTGCCCGGCCCAGGGGCCCCTCTCGCTGCAGCAATTGGCTTTTCCTCCCCAATTATTCTGATGGAAGAAGATTTCTGTTTGTGCCGCAAAGACCAGAGGACAAAGCGAGCGAGCGGGCGGGCGGCTACTGGAGGCGCAGGCAGCC
>NW_005842875.1:294944-296596 GCF_000455745.1 Alligator sinensis
ACCGCACGCCTGCACGCCTGTATGTGCCAACACGGGGCAGGGGCAGGGGCTGGGTCGTGACGGGTCTGCCCTTCTCTCTCTCGCCTGCCTGGGCCGGCACCTCTGCGCCACGGTGGGAGCCCCGGGCTAGCGCTGGTTCAAAGGGAGCCGGCAACCTGCGGCTGGAGATGACGCGCGAGTGCCGCCCGCAGGCCGTGCCCGACCTGCTCCAGACGGTGCCTGCAGAGCGCTCGCGCCCGAGGCCCCTCGCCCTGGCCCTCCCCCCCCCGTATCGGCCCAGTGACTGAACGCTGTAATTTATTCGCGCCTCTCCTCCTGGTAATTTATCCCTTGTTCTCTGCGCTGTCTCCTATTATTTAATTCTGCTGAGCGTTTTGCGATGCCGTGCATGCGAGCGATGCCGAGCACAATGAAATCACATCACATTGTTTGACTTGTCGGCTGTCCACGTTCCCAGCCCCAAATGCTGGGCTGGGGGTGTTGCGTGGGGCCCGGGCTGGGCAGCATCCTGGGGCCAGGGCAGAGCACCCGGGCATCGTGCTCCCCCAGGGGGCCGCAGCCCCTCGGCGCCGGGGCTGATGCCATCGATGGTGTGCGGGGCGCAGGACGGGGCAGCGTCTGCCTCCTCCCGCAAGCAGGGGTGAGGGCCCGGGGGATGATGCCCTGCTGGTCTGCCCATCTCCGGCCGGTCACTCCACAGAGCTCCCTGCTCCAGCCCTTGGCATTGCTGGGTCTGGCACCAGACAAGCCCAGGGCACTTCTGGTCTGTGAACACGTTGAGCTCGTGTTGTCTCTGGCTTGCGCGTGCAGTGCTCCTGCCCTGCCGGTGCCCTGAGCGGGGCGATGGCTCCCGGGGTGGGGTGCCTGGCTGGGGAAGGGCTTCAGCACTGTTCACTGCCAGCAGGGCTGGGCGCTGCAAGGGGCTCTGTCGGTCCTGGTAGAGGATGGTCTCTGGAAACGCCTCCACACGGGAGCATGGGCAGAAGCCAGGCCAGTGCCCTACAGCCATTCACACCCCTCTCTCGCCGTGTCCAGGTACGCCATCGACCGCAGCACCGACCTGGAGAGTATCTTTGACATCGACGCCAACACCGGTGCCATCATGACCGGCAAGGTGCTGGACCGCGAGACGGCCGGCTGGCACAACATCACGGTGCTGGCCATGGAAGCAGGTGAGGCGTGGCGTGGGGCGGGCAGTGGGCTGCCTTGCAGCTGGGGTGGGGACAACTTTGCCCCCACCCCACGGGCGTGGAAGTGACCGGGCAGGAGAAAGCTGGCTGCGGTGAGGCCTGCAAGAAGCCGGAGTCTGACATCTCCCCAGACAGCCTAAAAATACTCCTCCTGACTCATGCATTAATGAGGGAGCCGTGGTCGGGCGGTGCCTTTGATGAACACTAATCAAAACCCGTGTTGGCTGCGCAGCCGTGCCACCAGCCATCTCCGCGCTGCTCGTTTGCTGCCTTTGCACCTGACGAGATGCCTCTGAGGCTCCCGGGAGCCCGTGTTTACATCGTGCGCTTCCTCCTCCTTTCGCTTCCGTCCTGCCGCTGGATTCGGCACGCGGGTGGCGGGGACGCGGGCGCCTCCTTGGCTGGCCGGGCAGCGCTCGTCTCCGGAGTGGCAGGTGGCACCGCGGGGCCTGGGCGGCGGCT
>NW_005842875.1:296665-303861 GCF_000455745.1 Alligator sinensis
GGCCTTCCTGCCCCGGGCACTGGCCGTGGGCAGTGGCGGGGCCGTGGCGGAGGACAGCTCTCCTCGCCCCTGCGTGCTCGGGCTGTGGGGGGCTGCCCGCGGGGTGGGCGGCTGGAGGAAGGGTGAACCTGAAGGGCCTCTGGGAGGTCTGGAGATGCCCCTGCATTTGCTGCCTTTGCAGGCTGTGGGTATCTCTTCTGCTGAGGCGCTCCTGGCGCCCGCCCCACGCCTCCCCAGGTGTGCGCAGCCTGCTCCTCTGCGCTCCAAAAAGCCAGCGAGGGAACAAGCGCCCCAGCCGTCGCACGAGCCCCTGCGCGAGACAAATCCGTCGGCTCCCTCGCCGGGGCCTGGAGGACTGCGGGCAGCGCGGGGAAGAGCTGGCAGGCGGCGGAGAGGATTTCTGAGCGTGCCTCTTGATGCTCCTCTGCTGCTGCTCCCCGAGAGGGCTGGCACACTCTGTTCCACTAAGAGGAAGGCGCTTTTTGTTGGTGAATAAATATTCAGCACGATGGCAGGTAGAGAGGGAGCACCTGCCTCATGGGTGAATACAGATGAGCTGGAGAGAGAGCCAGACGCCACTCTGGAGAGGGAGCATGGACGGAAAGATACTGAGATGTGGGAAGGGCAGTGAGGCAGGGAGCGGAGCCGCTGCGCCAGGTCGGCTTGGCGCTCAGGCCTGGGCACCGAGGACAGGCTGCGCCACGGCAGCCAGGACGTGCAGCACGGAGCACCTGCCTCGGGCAACCTCGCTCGCCGTCTTGTGAAATGTCTGCTCGGGAACCCTGGCTGCAAAGCCTCTGCCCGGCCCTCCGGTCCCGCTGGGCCGTGCTCCCTTCCGGGCTTCGCGTGTGCTGCGTGCCGGTCCCGTCTCCTCGCCTTCCCTTCCCCGTGGGATAAGGGGACGTGCGAGCTGGCAGGCAGGTTCGGGACCGCTCGTCTGCAAGGAGCCCTGGGCGTGCGTGCCCGTCGCAGTGCTGGGGCCGGGGCAGGCTGCCGACATCGGGCTCGAGCAGAATCGCCCCCCGCAGAAGTCGTGCTCATCCTTTCTACTTCACTTAGCGAAAGAAAAGAACAAACCCTTGGTCCTGCTGCTCACGGAGGCTTTGAATCAGCTGCTCCTGGGGAATGAAAAGAAAATAAATAATAATAGTGCCAAAAAAGAAAAGGCTTTGATTAACCACGGGCGTTCAGCTGCTGGGTAGGGGGCCAGAGAGATTACCCTCGAAGCCCGCTTCTCCCTGTAATGTATGCGCAGGCCCTGGGCTCGTTATGTGCAGCCCAGCAGGTTTTTCCCGGTAAGACAATGGATCTGACCCTTTGGCTTTCCCCCACGGGCTCTTTCCGCTGGCGCTGAGGGGATCGCGGCTTTGCCAAGCGGTGGGGAACGGGGCCAGCGCCTCCCTGCTTGCCCGCCCCTCGAACGGGGCAGCGCGGATCGGCCTCCAGCGCCGCGGCAGACTCGGCCCGGCCGCTCCCACCTGCCCGGCGCTTGGGCCTGGTGCCTGGGCGCCGATCCCCTGCAAGAGGCGACGAGGGCGTTTGCAAAGGCTGCGGGCACGCGGGGCGCACGTTGGCACTCTCCCGAGGCCCAGGGTCCTCGTGGCCTGGGGACTTGGCGTTGAGGGCAGTGGCACTTTGCCGCACCGGCTGGCGCGGGCAGCGTGTTAGCGGGGAAGCTGTCATGCCGCGGCGCTGTCGTGCGCGCCGACTGACACTTGATGGGTCCGGGCAGGCCTTGGCAGCGCAGCAGGGCTGCCCGTCCAGGCTGCTTGGCTGCCCGTGCTGGTACAGGCTGTTCCCTCCGCAAGGGCACGGTGGCGAGGGTGGGCAGGGAGCGGGGGGCGGCGGAGGGGGCGCTGGCGACGCTGAGCGACTTGTCTCTTGCAGCAAACACGAGGTGACAAGAATCAGAAGGAAAATATTTATACACGGCAGCTCCGATTTGGGAACAAGGCAGTGAATGCTGCAGTTCCCCTCCAGCAGGGAGGCTGTCAGATCCGATTACTCCGGGAGCCGGGGAGATTCGTTAGTATGCCGACTTCCCCCCATCACCCAGTTCTGACTCATGCATTTTAACTGTCCAGACGTTCCTTCCAGTGACATTATCCTTAACGTTTTGTAATCATGAAATATTAATGACTGATATTGAATTTAAAGTACAATTTATGTCTGAATTCTCTGGTGGAAAGGGCAGTTGTAAAGGTAAGGCCTTCAAAGTGACAGAAGGAGTTTCAGCGCGGGGCCTCAGAGCAGATGACAGGCTGGAGGCTGGTGGTGACAGGCTGTGGCAGCCGGGTGAGCACGGGAGAGGCGGGTAACCCTAACCCTAACCTGGCGCGGGCTCTGTTCTCTGGTACTACTTAAACCAGATGCAGCCCTGGTGTGCAGCCCCCAGGTCCTCGTCCAGGACCCAGCCCCATCCTCCATCCAGGCTCTCCTCCCGTCGTTCGGCCGTGTGGGGCACAGGCCCCAGGGGAAGCCCCTTCCAGCCCAGGCGATCCTGCTTGGTGCGGAGCCGGTTTCCTAAAATAACGAGTGCTAGAGTGGATGCTTCTGGGGCGGAGGTTGTCATCAGGTGCTTGGCGGATGCGCCGCTCAGGGGTTTGTGCCTTCCCGGGCCCCACGACGGCTCCCGAAGCAGGAGCTGGCGTGGCGCTCGCCTGTTGCGTGTTGGCTCCTGGACCCTCGTCTGCTCCGCCTGGCAGCAGCTCCGGGCAGGCCTGGCTCGGACCTGGCTGCTGCCCAGTCCTGGTGCTGTGGTCTCTGGAGTGAGCAGCCGGACCCGTGGCTCTCGGGCTCCCGCGGAGGAGACGTCCGGGCCGGCCGCTGGCGGAGCGCCCGGCGCCAGGGCGAGCGGTGCTGCTGCCTGGCGCTGGGCACGCTGTTTGGCCCTGGTAAGTGTGCATCCGGGAGGAGACTTGGGCTTGTTCAGCAAACCTGACCTGGGACCAGCCCCAGCGTTCGCAGAGATACATCTCCATCTCTCACGCAAGCTGTTTACCTTCCTTGGGCTAATATTAGCGATGCTCTTCTTGTTTTCCTCTTTGCTCATGTGAAATGATGAGGCCTTGACTGCTGTGTCCACTGCTGGTAATTGAGATGATAAATCTTCCTGCTGGAGACCGGCTTTAATCAGAGCATTGTGTTTGGACGCAATTTAATTACTCTCAAGCCGCTGAGCGAGGGCAGGGCCCGGGGGAGGCGAGAGCTCTCTACACACGATGTGTTCTTACCTGCTGCTGCCACTTCACTTCCACTCGCCTCGGGAGCAGCGGCTGCGGCTCGTCCTCGGAGGGTGGCTGCCCCCGTGTCGTGTGCTGGCAGCTGCGGCCGCGCCGGGAGCCCATCTTGCATGTGCAAAGGGCCGCTTGCCTGCCCGTGTAGGCAGCTGTGCTTGGGCTCACAGAGGGGAAGTGTGGGCGTACGCCCCTTCCAACAAGCCTGGGGCAGCTGGATGCTCAAGTGCTCCATTCGGACCTGCGCCCTGATGCTCGCGTGGCTGCCCCCGTGTCGTGTGCTGGCAGCTGCGGCCGCGCCGGGAGCCCATCTTGCATGTGCAAAGGGCCGCTTGCCTGCCCGTGTAGGCAGCTGTGCTTGGGCTCACAGAGGGGAAGTGTGGGCGTACGCCCCTTCCAACAAGCCTGGGGCAGCTGGATGCTCAAGTGCTCCATTCGGACCTGCGCCCTGATGCTCGCGGTGGGGTGCAAGTCCCTCCCTCGTGCTTCTGGCCTCGCTGCGATCCTGAATGTCGGCTCTGGGAATGGCAGCGACGCCCTCGCTTTTGCTTCGTGGCAGGGAGGCCGCTCCCCGGGGCGCTGCCGCTTGCCACAGGATGTGTCGTGTCTCTGGTCAGCACCGTGCTCCGGGGGCTGAGGTCCCCTTGCAAGAATGAGCGCACGCGGCTGCAAAGGGGCCCTGAGCGCACAACCTGCCTGGACCGCCCTGCGCCCGCATCTGCAGGTGGCGAGGCGGCCCCCGCTCCAGCCGCCCAGGGTGTTGAATGGCGCGGCCATTCCAGCGCTTGGATGTCCGGAGGAGAGAAGTCCTGTTCGAGTGCCGTCCATCTCTGCCGGGCGCAGCGGGGCAGCCGGCTGCAGTCCAGGGTCGCTGGACAGGAGCTCAGTTTGAACTGAAGTCGCAGAGCGTGGCTTTCCTGCCTGCGAGGGCGAGGTGGAGGCGCCCCTCGACACCCACCCCCTGCTGCTGAAAGCCTCCGCCTGAAACCGCCAGCGTCCCGCAGCGACAGCTGCCCGCAGTTGCATGCCATCGGTGCTGCAGTCTGCTGCACGCAGAAAGCAGGGACAGCATGAAATCATTGGAATTTAGTGTCTCAGTAAATAGCATGAGGAAAACGACCTGATTAGGTAACTTTGGTTAATTGAACAACAGCTTTTACTGTGGAGCGTGCTTGCTGTCGTGCCTCGGGATCCGGCACTGCTGGGCCCCGGGGCTGGGGCTGGGAATCCCTGGGCTCCACACGCTGCAGGCAGGGCGAGGGTCCCTGCCCACGTGCGCTGCGCCATGGGCTTCCCTGAGTACCGCGCTTGCGAGGCGCCGCAGAAGACGACGCGCCCCGCAGACAGCAAAGTCCCCCTGCGGCCAGATTTGTCCGGGGCAGGAAGGGAGCAGAGAGGAGCCGGGGCTCGAGATGCGCCTGCTGCCTGGGAATGGCGCCGCGCAGCCCCGTCCTGGAACCGCGTCGGACTCGACCGGGCTGCGCATCCTTCTCCTGGTCCCGGGTTGAAGCCGGCAGCTGCCAGTCACGGGCCTGGCGCTCCCTCGCCGCGCTCCCAGCAGCTTGCTCATGCTCTGCGTATTTTCCACCTCTCTTTGCTTGGTCTTTGCAGATTAATGGCATTCAAACTCCTGAAGGAAATGCAGGAAAACGGCATGTTTAATTTTAATTTAGGAACCCGTTTAGGTAGCAGCTTCGTTTCCTCACTGCTGTCAATCAGGTTTTCTCAAGGCTGACATCAATTAGTTTAAAAATATTGAATGTAATTTTGCCTGACACAACATATTGCAGCCACTGCAAAATATAATTTATTTGAGAAGAAGAAATAATTAAACTAATTTGCATGTCAGTCAGCTGAGCGGGAATACTGCGGAGAGTTGCTGCAATGCAAGATGATGCCCTCCTTTTTCTAACGGAGCATGCTCTCCCCTGGCACGTGCCCGCGAGCCTGCCCGGCGCTGCCCCGGAGCAGGTCTGGTTTTCCGTCGGACTCGGTGTGATGATGTCATACGTCTCTGCCTTCATCTCGCTCCCAGGGATTGCGAGCCGAGGAGACTGAAAACGTGGCTCTTCCTGCCAGCGGGCCCGTGTGCTCGCGAACATATGGATCTGGCTGTGTGGGCCTGGATGCACGTGTGTGCGCATGTTTCTCTGCACACACGGAGCGGCTGTGTGCGGGCGAGGCGTGCTGGGTGTGTTTGGGCCCATGGGTACGTGCTCAGCATCCCGGTTGATCAGGAACGCAGTCCAGCAAAATCTTGATTGCGCTCCAGGCCGTCAGCAATTCTGTCCGTGCTGCATCCCTTACAGAAGAAAAACTGGAGAGGTTTCTTATTAAAACAAAAGAAAGAAAGAAAAGGAATGCACAGGGAATATTTTTTGTAGCTTTGCAACCTGCGCGTAAGGTGCAGGTAGGAGGCAGGAACCAGCTTTGCCTGAACATGTTGCAATGCTGGGCCTTCGAATCGCAATCGCTCGCGGTGCCTTGGCGGTCGGGAGACGCAGAGCCTGTCCCGCTGCCCTGGTCTGCAGAGACCGGCAGCCCCACTGCTAATCTCGCTGGTCCCCGAGAGATGCCAGGGCTGCGTCCCTGTCACTGCCCAGGGCTGGGCAGCAGGCTCGGGCGGCCGTAACTCTTCGGGGGTGCAAAGGCCCTTTGCGTGAGGACACTTCAAGGAGAGGCTCTTTTCAGCAGCTGCTTGCAGGGGTGCTTCGGGGGGAGCTGCACCCGCGGGCAGGCAGCTGCGGGCATTCAGCAGATGCGTCTTAGCACCATCCTGCACCCTGGGCTCCGATCCCGAGGTGACACGCAGGCCACGGGTCGCCCGCTCTGATTCTGAATATTGGCAAACGCTGTTTGCAGCCGTCGTCGCAAGGTGGTGAGCCCGGTAGGGACACGGGCTGCTGGTCTGTGTTGCAGGGGCTGCAGCCTGGCTCTGTGGCGTGTGGGTCTTGACCGTGTCTGTGCGGTGTTGGCAACGTGGTTTCTCTGCCGGTGCTGCGAGAATAATTTGGAATCAGCCCGGTTGCCCTCAGCGTGTGCTGTGAATAGACCTGGCCAAGGCGAGGGAGAGGAAAGGGAGCCAGACTGGGGGGAAAAGCAGACAGCCCTGTCCTATCTCCCCATCCTTCCTCTCTGCCTTCTCTCATCTCACTCTCCGTCGCTCACCTCGGGGCAATGCCAGCTTGCTTCAGCATCAAGCAGCAGGAAAAGGTTATCCATCTCGCCGTGGGTGGCCGGGATGGCAACGTGGCACCCTTCAGTACCATGGGCTGGACTCAGCCCCTCTGCCTCGCTCGCAGACCGCTGCAGCCAGGACCAGGCGCACCTCTCTCCTCCCCTCCGATTTTCTGCCTCCTTGCTCCCTCCGCCTGGCTGCCTTCTGCTTCCTTCTCCCCGAGAGCAATCCCGGTGCGTTTCGCTGCACTAATGTGCTCTTATAAAATAACAGATCGTTTCTGCCTCTGAGTCACGACTCCTTCTCCCCCAAAACCCCCATCTCATCCCCACACCGTCAGCCGGGGCTCTGGGGAAGGGCTCGGGCTCCCAGCTCGTTACCGTGCTGCGCGAGCGCTGCTCTGCCCCTCTCAGACCGGCGCTAATTTTACCAGCAGGCAGGCAGCCGGCTCCTGCTGCAAGGAGAGGAGATGCGGCTCCCTCCCGCCCTGGCCTCGCAGGGCTGTAACCTGCGGGCAGAACAAAGGAGCCAGATGACGAGGGATTTTTCATTTCTGAAAGCACGAGGCGCTTCAGAAAGCAGGAGGCCATCCTGCGAGATTTGGATCGTGTGAGCTGCGCTCAGCCTGCTTTCAGAGCAGGAGCCCGCGGGCGCGGCACCATGTCCTGCATGCAGAGAGCTGGCACGGCTCGTTGCTGGGCACAGCCTGTGCCTGGAGCCGTGGACCCCTGCCCCTCGTCGCAGGCCGCCGGGCCGCGGCAGGCCGCGGCCCCGGGGCGCGC
>NW_005842875.1:303872-310992 GCF_000455745.1 Alligator sinensis
GAGCCGGAGACGGGCTGCCACAGCCGAACCCCCGGGGAGGACGGGCAGAGCCGTAGCGAGAGCCCCGGCTGCACCCTCCCCGACAGGCGTCCCCACCCTGGCGGGGCACTGCGGTGCCAGGGCCTGGCCCCACGGAGGGCGGCTATCTCAGGCAGGCCAGAGCCACAGCCCACGGGGCAGACCTGGGAGGTGTTTCTGCTGGGCGTCGTGACCTGGGAATTCCCCACGTGGCCCTGGCAAAGTCTTTGTGGGTGCCCGGGGCGGCCCATGACCCTCCGGGGCGGTGAGCGAGCTTGGGGGCACGGCTGGACTGGGGCCGGGGCTGGAAAGGCTTCCCCTGCCTCCCCTGTGGCTCAGCACCCCTGGAGCTGCGAGCTGCTCTGGGCTGCAGCGCCACCCCGCTCTCTGCAGCGCCGTGCAGGGGCCAGGCAGCTCGAGCAGTGTGGGATGCGGCGGAGGTGATGCTTCCGGCAGGAGGAGTGAGAGTCACCGGGGGCTTCTGTGCTGATGCTGTTGCGGGCGCCGCAGCCTCGGGGCCTCGCAGCTCCTCGTGCCTGCCAGGGCCCAGAGCACACGCAGCTCCCCTGGCGTGGGCCTGGAAACCCAGGGGTTGCTGCTCCGGCCAGCAAGGACCAGGTGTGAGCCTGGCCTCAGCTCCCTGCTGCCATCCGGGGACGAGGCCACTGCAGCCCTGCGCCCTTCTGTTTCAGACAACCACTCCCAGGTGTCCAGAGCATCTCTCCGTATCCGCATCCTGGACGTGAACGACAACCCGCCCGAGCTGGCCACCCCATACGAGGCCGCGGTGTGTGAGGACGCCAAGCCTGGCCAGGTAGGGCTGTCCCAAGCGGCTCCCCGCGGCACAGGGGGGTGGATTCTCGTGGCTGCTCGTGCTGTACTCGGGAAGGGGCTTCGTCCTTGCGGAGCGACAGCTTTGTGCCATTCGTGGCTCCATACTGCTCCTCCTAGACCCTCTGGGGGCACCCGCGGTGTGGGGCTGTGGCGCCGCTCGGCTGGTCCTTCCCCGGCCATGGCTGCTGTGGAGCAGGGTAGTGCAGGTGCCCAAGCAGCCAGGCTGGGTGCACGGCCGTCTCCTGCCACGCGTGTGCCTTTCCCACCGTGTGATGAGACCTGAGCTGCGCCTGGCTCTTTGGGAAGGGGTCCGGGAGGAAGCTCCAACCTCTGCTTTCTCTCTGCAGCTGATTCAGACGATCAGCGTCGTGGACCGGGACGAGCCGCAGAGCGGCCATCGCTTCTACTTCACGCTGGTGCCGGAAGCCACCAACAACCGCCACTTCTCACTGCTGGACGTGCAGGGTGAGTCCTCGCGGCTCTCCTCCCCTTCGTGTGACCCAGAGCCGGCACGGCGGGAGGGGGCGTGAGCAACCACCCCCTTCAGAGCTGCCAGCTATGGCAGGGGCTGGGCCCTGGGGCTGCTGCCCTGCCCCAGGCATGGCGCTGGCTGGGGCAGGAGCTCACGGGCAGCAATCGCACCTGGCAGCTGCAGGCTGCACCTTGCACTTCCCACGTGGGGACGGATGCTTGGGTCCGTGGCTAAGCAACCCTGTTATCCCTCTGTCCTGCCTGGAGAGCGGGCGTCCCTGCAGCCGGGCACAGACGTGTCGCACGCCCAGAGAACGCACCAGGTGCCTGCAGGCTTTGCTCCTGGCATCTCCGCCCTGCCAGCTTTGCCGCAGGGGGCAGGGGGAGTCTCTGCCCTCGTTGGCTGTGGCTCCGTTTGGTCTGTGCTCACACGTGTGGTGCTGGCCACAGCTGTGCTCAGTGCTTCGGGGCGGGAGCCCCAGCTCCGCGCTGCTGGGGAAGCCGTCTGCCTGCAGGCCATCCCCGCATGCCCTGCAGCAGCAGTTTGATTGCCCTGCGTCTCGGCCTCTAAACCTATGAACGGGACAAGCAGCCCACGGGGCACTTGCTGCTCACTGCCCCCGCGGCGCAGGCTGGCCACGTAGACGGCTCCAGACGCGCTGCCTCTCGCCGAGCCTAATGCAGGACCTTGTGTGGAGGGCCCTGGTTCCTCTGTCACAGGACAGGACCAAGTGCAGGGGCAGGTCAGTGCCTGCCAGCTCCCATCCCCGCTGCGGCCAGACCCCCTCGTGCCCTCACCCCTCTCTCCTCCCTGCTTGTCCCCAGCCTCCAGGCAAGGAGGGGATGTGGGCTTACGGGTAGGGCACGACCTATCCTGGGACCCTCAGGCTGGAGTTGGGATTCTTGCTACGTCTTACCAGCCTGGTCCTGCTGCCTGCTCTGGGCTGTCCCGGCCCCAGCTCCCCTCTGCCCGTGGCTGCATTACGCACGTGGCTCGGGTGATGCCCGCTCAGCACATGCCAGCCGGGGCGTTGCTGCCCCGCATGCAGCTTGGGGCTTCACCCCCGGCAGGCCCCAAACTACGACGTTCGGTCCCAGGATGCAAGCCACCCCTGGGCTCGCATGCAGCCCCCACTGCCGCCAGGCAAAGACTGGCTCTGCTGCGGACAGTCGTCTCCACGTCAAGGGGTCCTGGGATATGTCGTGTGTCACCGCACTGAGCATCGCCCGTGCCGTGCCGTGCCGTGCCGCCTCGCCTGCAAACTGGCCGGGCCGTTGCGTGGTTGCTCTGAGGGCGTCTAGGACCCTCCACGTGCTCTGCTCCCAGCCACCATGCAAGGAAGGTGCTTTCCCGGCCCAGCCTTGCTGCTTCATCCCATCCCCTTCCCCAGGCTGCCCATACAGGTCCCTCCCCTTGCTGCAGCCCTCCCGCAGCGCTGCCGGTCCCTCTGCCGTGCTCGCCCCCTCTTGCACCCTCTGCTCCCTCTCTATATAAATATCAGCGGTGACAAACTGCTACCACCAGCCCATCTGTTTCTCTGTACAAATTTGTAGCCAGTTTTGAAACGTGATTTATAAATATTGCTTCTGCAGCCAAGGAGTGGCACTGATGGATGTCGGCACAGATGGGCTCTCCGAGCACGCTCCAGTCCTGCTTGCTCCCTTTGCACCCACCTCTCGCACTTCCTGTTAGGCAAGAAAAAGCAACATCAGGCGTGTAACTCATCCCCGCAGCGTGACAGGGGCCAGCGTCCTCTCCAGAGCCGCAAGCACCTCTCAGCCTCTGTAGAGCGTCGGGCCTGGCCTGGCGCAGAGCGGATGCAGGGCGGCGGCGGTCAGTGGAGCATTACATGGATGATGTTTGCTCATGTGCTGTTTGCTCGCACACTCCAAGCGCCCCGTTGGCTACGCATGGCCACGCGCCGGCCATCCCTGGCACCAGCAGACCAGAGGCAGCCTTGCAGGGCAGGACCGGGACGTGCATGAGCACTGCGTGCCCCGCTGGCTGTGCATGGCCACACGCTGGCCACCCCAGCAGCTGTGCAGGGCAGGGCCGGGACGTGCGTGGTGTCGTGCAGCTGTGGCCAGCACTGTGGGGGCTGGCAGGGCACTTGGCAGAGGATGGAGGCACCCGGGAGGGCAGCAGGCTCTGGAGCAGAAAGGAATTGCGCTCGGACAGGGATGGCCCAGGTCTGGCCCTAGCCCTGCAGGCAGTACAGACGGGCTGAGCTGGAGGGGCCTGGCAGCATCCTGGGCAGGGCCGTGCCAGCCCTGCCTGCTGTGGGGACCCCTGGAGAGCCATGCCGGGGAGCTGGAGTTCCTCCTGCCCTCTGTTCAGGGCCTTTGTAGCTGGCCAAGGGCTTTGCCGTGGCCAGGCCCATGCATCCCTGGGCTTGCTGCAGTTGGTGAGGTGCTGCCCAGTATAGCAGCGTCTCAGATGTTTCACTGCCGGGTCCTATTTCCATCGCCTCCCCCATCCCAGCGCGCATCTAGCACAGAGCATGGGGTGGCGGCCTGCCCGCCCCAGCACAGCTGGCAAGGACCCCATCCTGCCATGGTGCCTTGGGTACTGATCCCGAGAGCAGAGGAAGAGGCATCCCCTGCGCTCAGTTCAGGAGGGGTCAGTGGCGGCACGCTGCAGGCTCCAGCTCCCGACAGCATGGCCTGGTCTACACGGTGCAAGCGGAGTGTGAGCAGCCCCGTGCCACAAGACGCGGCCCCAGCGTGGCGGCTGTCCTTCGTGGTTGGAGCACCTGACAATGGGACCTCTCCCGGGAACGCCCATACCTGCCGAGCTGTTTGCTTGCAGGGTCCCGCGGTGCTCTGGGCTGTACGAACCCAGAGCAGTGACGGTCTTCCCCACAGAGTGCTGATGCGGCTCGTCCTGCTGGCCTCTTCCCCAGCCGCACGCGCGTGCCGCTGCTACAAAGGACTGCATCCTTGGCCTTGCTCCGGTGTTCGCAGCACCACAGACCCTGCTCCAGGTCAGGAAGGAGCAGGGGAAGCCTGGGGCCAGCTGGATGCTGCGTGCCCCGAGGCTGGGTGCCCGCGGCCCTCACGCCCCACTGCACCTGCCCGGCCTCACTGCTGCTGCCTGCGCAAGCGGAGGGCCCGGGCCCCTCGGCACCTTTATTGCTGCTGAGCAGAGGAGCCGCATGTCAGGACTGAGCTAATCTGGCGCTCGGTACCAGCTCTGCTTCTGCTCCTTCATCTCGTTGCTCGCCTCCAGCCCCCACAATCAGCTGGGAATGTTAAATGAGGTTTGTCCTGCCGAGCTCCCCGAGGCAGAGGCAGAGGCAGAGCCCCTGGCCTCTCCTGCCCGCCCTAACATCGGCATCGCAGCGGAGAGGCTGCACCTACAGACCTGCCTGCAGCAGGGCGGGTTAAGTGCGTTAAGCAGCCAGGGCCGAGCGCGTGCGCCCAGTTGGCGAATGCACCGACTTCCCCCAGGCCTGCCCAGACGCCTTGGCCTTCCTGGGGCTCTGGTCACGCCTCCCGGCTGGGTCTTCCTGTCACAAGCAAATCGATTAAAGAAGCATTTGAGGCAATTAAGGCCCAGAATCATGTTCTCCAGGAAACACTAACTGCACTGGAAGGGAGCACGGAGGGAACCAGCCGGGAGATAACGCGGAGTGACGCGTGGAGGCCACCGACTCCGCAGCTCGGGGCTCGACGAGCAGATGTCTGAACTCTCTGAAGGTCTCATTAAGAGCCGCGTGGTGGGCGCTGGCAGGCTTGGAAAGCTTGACAGTCCAACACCGGGATCCGCGCGGCACCGGAGGACAGGAAGCCGATACTCCAGCTGCACCGGAGCCACTTCTCCCCGCTCTGCCAGACGCCGTGGCAGCTCTGGCACGGAGCAGGAAGAGCCCGAGTCTTCGCTGGGGCAGACGAAGGCTGCCTGTGTCCCTGGGGCGTGTGGGCGAGAGGGAAGTTAAATGCAAGTGAGTGAGTTCCTTCCCCGACCTGCGCCCAGCCACGGAGCGAGTCTCGCCCCTCCCGGAGAGGCCTCTCGGGCGGGGGGAGCTGCTGCTACACCACGGCTCCCGCTGAGCAGAGGGCCGTGCGGTGCAAAGCGCGCGCCCCGGGAGGCGGAAGCTGTGCAACATCTGCTGGAGGAAGGGAAGACAGATGCTGACTCTGGCCCTGGGAGCACGGGAGAGGACTCAGATACGAGAACCCAGCCCTGAGGTTTGATTGCGCTCATCTGCTTCCCTCTTCTTGCTCTTGTCGACTGAGTTATGGAAAAGAGTTATAGCTCGGTCTCCGCAGCCAGCCAAAGTGTCTGTGCACAGAAGGACGGGGGAGGCTGAGCTGCCGCGGTACCCCGGGCTGGGACCTGGCCGTTGTTGCAGGGAGACTCGGTTCCCCTGCTCCCCTGCCCTGTGCTGCTTGCACAGCCTGGGCTCTGCCCCGGCTCTGGGGATGCTCGTCTGGAGACGTGGGCAGGGGATAACGAGGGACTGGCTCTGGGAGGAAGGCCCCTGCTGCTCCGTGAGATGCTGGAGGCTGGGGCCCCCCGGCGGTGCGTGGGGAGCGAGGCTGCAGGGTAAGAGGGCAAGGAAAGCAGCCAGGCGCTGGGGCTTGTGAGCCCCATGATGGGCAGAGGCAGCCTGAGGTCGACCCTTGCTAGAGGCGACCGCAGTGCTGTCGCCCGCGTGCTGGGAGGAGCACCCACGCAGGCAGGGATGGGCACCGGCCCCGGCGACAGGCTGAGTGAAAAAGCTGCAGGCTGGGAAGGTGACGTGGTCTGGGCGGCATCAGCATGACGCTGGCAGAAACCAGCCGCAGCGCAGCTCCCCTGAGCGAGGAGCCCCTGCATGGGGGCGATGGAGAGGCAGGGCCGGAGGGTGCCAGCCCCAGGCTGGGAGGGAAGCCCCAGGCAGCAGCAGGGTTGGAGGTGTGATTGCACCAGGTCTTGTCTGAGCATCCCGAGGGACGCTGGGTACTGCCAGCCTCTTGGTGGGCGTCACCGTCTGGCACGGCATTTGCTAACGTTCGCTGGGCAGAGAGATGGGCCGTAGCGCGAGTGCCTGACACTCCCCAGCCTGGCGCGGAGCACAGCCGAGCTGTCTGCCCTGCAGCTGCCCGACCGCCGAGCTTGCACCTGTCGTGGGCTGCTCCGACCTGGGCTTTGTGGGCACGCAGCGAGCCCCTTCCTCCGTGGGAGCTCATGGCTTCTGCGTTCGATCTGAGAAATAGGGCTGTGAGACCAGCGCGTGCCGCAGCCGCCCCCCCTCTGGCAGGAGCCGGAGCCGACGGCGAGCAGACCGGGAGCTGGCAGCGCTCTGCGCTTCCAGAAACACCAGCGCTGGTGTTAAGTACATATTTACATGGAGCGACAGCGGTGTTTACCTGGCAGATGGGCCTGGCTCCAGCCTGGAGCTCTTCTCTAGCCAAGCCCAGGGGCCACAGCCTGGCCCCCAAGCTGGGGGCTGGGCAGAAGGCCCTGGCAGGGCTGGGGTACAGCCTGGACCTCCCAGACTGGCCTTCCCTGCCCCGCGCTCGCCGGCCTGCAGCCAGCTGTGCATGCTCCGTGGCAGTAGATCAGGAGCCCTGGAAGCCCCCTGGCCTGGCGAGTATCTCTGGCCCTGTGGCACCACATCCACGTGCCGGCGGCTGCTGCGTGGCGCCTGGGCAGAGCGGGAGTCCTGGCCCCGTGCTCTGACAGTGCTATTAATGTTGTTTATGTCTCGCTGCCACGCTGCAGGGAGCTGGAGCAGCAGCACCAAGCCAGAGCGGGTTTACCTGCGTACCAGCAATTAGCATAACAATACACAGCATCTCCTGGCTCCCC
>NW_005842875.1:311002-317162 GCF_000455745.1 Alligator sinensis
CCTTCTCTCCCTGCTGGGCGCAGACCTTGCAGCGGATGAGTCTGGGAGGCCGGCGGGGCCGCATGACCATGTGGCCGTGCGTGCTTCCTTGTGCTGCCAAGGGACCAGGCCCGTGGTCGTGACCCAGGAGACGGCTGCCTTGGGAAGTTGGTCTCCCGGCGGGGCTGTGGGGCCAGAGCAGCTGTCCCGGGGCATCGCTGGCAGAAGCCTGCGGTGTGTGGGTGATGCGTCCACCCGGGGATCTGCTCCCTGGGCACACATGCTGCATCCGGGTCTAGCACGGGCTTGCTCACCGCAGCCCACCCTTGGCCCAGCGCTGCGTGGCTGAACGCTTGTCCTGTGCCTTGCCTGCTCCGAGCTCACCTGGGGGCTCCCTCCATGCCCAAAGAGGAGGAGAGAAGTGACGAACTCCTTCATGTTCCCCCTTGCTAAAATCCCCAGCTGCTTGTGTGGGGCCGAGGCCTGAAGGCTTGCACGGGCAGCTACAAGCTGGCAGTGCAGAGCGGTAGCAAGATGAGGCCCAGGGTTGGCATCAGCCCTGCGTTTCCACATGCTCCCTCTGCCCCCGGCGGCTTTCCTGAGCCTGCCCCGACCTCCCTGGGACAGCTGTCTGGAGGGAGGCCGGCGGAGGCTGTCCCGGGGACGTTGCGCGTCCCGTGCAGCACCCAGCCCACGTGCCAGTTTGCAGGGTGGCAGACAGTGCGACAGCCAGGGTCAAAACGGGCGTCTGCCGATGGAGGAGTTGATGGGTAGGGAAGGGCTTGCCCAGCACAAATCAAGCAGAGCTGGTAGAGGCCACTTTGCATTTGATTAGGTCAAGATTGCAGGTGGCGCCAGGGCCACGTCTGATGCTCGCCACTGCTAATTGTCTCGGCCCTGCCCCTTTTTGCGCGGCTGCTCGTCTGGGGCCGTGCAGGGTGGCGCGGCTAGTGGGACCCTTGCCCCAGTGCTCCCTGCCGTCTGCCCTGCAGCGTGGGCCGCAGCCACTGCTCTGGGGATGCCCCCGTGCCCGTGCCAGTCCCAGGGCTGCTGGCGTTAGCGGCCTCTGCCCTGTTCTAGGCTTGGGTTTGCCTGTGACGACGAGAGCGGCTCAGGCCTGGGGGAGTCGGCCAGGGACCCCATGAGTTGGGGGGCCGGGGTTGAGAAGTCACCGGCTGGCTTCTTTGTCGCTGTGGGTCTCGTATTGGCACCGCGTGCGCGTGCAGTCGCCCAGGGTGCCACGGGACTGAGGGGCACAAGGTGTCGGCGCGGGGCCTGATGCTGCTCCGCTTGCTCCCCCAGACAACACGGCCGCAGTGCACACGCAGCGAGTGGGCTTCAACCGCCAGGAGCAGGACGTCTACCTGCTCCCCATCCTGGTGGTGGACAGCGGCCCGCCGGCGCTGAGCAGCACGGGCACGCTGACCATCCGGGTGTGTGGCTGCGACAGCGCTGGCGCCATCCAGTCCTGCAACAGCACCGCCTATGCCATGACAGCCACGCTGAGCCCCGGCGCCCTCATCGCCCTGCTGGTCTGCATCCTCATCCTGGTCGGTGAGTCGCCCGGCCCCTTCCCGCCCCGTCCTGCCCCGCACCTCCTCCCTCCCGCCGGCTTGGGCTCCCCAGCTGGACGCTCCTGCCACGCGGCCCCTTCCACATGCCAGCACCTGGTTCGCTGCTGACGTGTCTTCTGGTCGGACGGGGTTCCCCAGGGCCCAGCTGGGCTGGCCGGCCTCCTGTGGGAAGCAAGCGGGGGTCCTCTGGGATGGGGTCTATGGACAGACCCCAGTGCAGCAGGGGGTGGCCCCTGGGGTCAGGTGAGTGCTCTGTGCACCCTCGTGCTGGCACCTCGGAAAGCTGCCGTGGGAGGACGGAGCGATGGGCCCCCAAGGGTGCGGCCGGGCCGGGCCAGGCTGGGCGCAATGTCAGAGGCGGGCCCTGCGACCAGGGTGGTAACCCTGTGCTGGCAGGTGCCCCAGCACTCGGGGCAAGCAGAGATGAGCCGGTCGCGTCGGCAGCCTGGGCAGGGCTCGCGCTGGCGCAGGTGCAGCTGCTGTGGGAGCGTCCCACCCTGACCCTGCTGCAGGGAGGAGACGCTGCGCGAGTCGCTGGCAGGACCGCCCGCCCGTTCCCTCGGCCTCCGCCTCCGCCTTGCGCTTGCAGGCTGACGCGGCTCCTGTGCTGCCCGGGCCCGGCAGGGGTCGGTCTGGCATCTCTGCGTGCCGAGGTCTGAGTGTGCTGGGATGCTCCTGGGGGCTCTTGCTCGTGTTCCCAGCGGGGTGTGGGGCTACAGCCTCCTGCGGTGTCCTCCCCAGCGTGGCCAGGGCACGCCTGCCTGGCGCACATCTGGCGAGGCCTCCCCACCCTGGCTGCGGCTCTGGTTGGGAAGCGCTTCCCTGCAGCGGTCTCACTGCCCTGCGCGGCACGATCGCGATTCTGCCTCCTTGCCCCCAAGCGGACCCTCATGCCTCGGTGCTCGGGGCCGGCAGCACCAATGGGCGATAAACCAGCAGGCGTCCGCGCCACCTGCTCCACGCTTGCCCTCTCACCATGTGGCTGCTGCCCCGTGCCCCCCTCCATCCTTGTGCTCCTACAACCCGCCAATCCACCCCTCTGTCCGTGCCCCCATCCCTGCCTCTTGCTCTCCGTCCCGCAGCAGGGCGTGGGGTGCCTGGGCAGCTGTGGGAACGCGGCCGCCTGCCCTGGACACCCCCGCCGGCCAGTTCTGGCTGCCGGGGAGGAAGGTTGCATGTCGGGCCCCCTCCCTCCTGCCAGTTCAGGGCAGTGAGGCAGGACCGCGGCCCCCGGCGCTGACTGCTGTCTCCCTCCTCAGTGCTGGTCCTGCTGATCCTCACCCTGAAGCGCCATCACAAGAGCCACCTGGCATCAGAGGAGGACGAGGACATGAGGGACAATGTCATCAAGTACAACGATGAGGGGGGCGGGGAGCAGGACACCGAGGCCTACGACATGTCGGCCCTGCGCAGCCTCTACGACTTCAGCGAGATCAAGGGGGGGGACGGCGGGGGCGGCGCGGGCGACGGTGGCCTGAGCAGCAGCCTGGCCTCGGAGCTCCACGCCCTCCCGCAGTGGGTCCAGAGCCCGGACCTGGACTTCTCCATGTTCAGAGACTACATCAGCAAGAAGGTGGAGCAGGCGGACGAAGACCCGTCGGTGCCCCCCTACGACTCCTTCCAGACCTACGCCTTCGAGGGCGCGGACTCGCCCGTCCCGTCCCTGAGCTCCATCAACACCTGGTCCACCAGCTCGGAGCAGGACTTCTCCTACCTGGGCAGCTGGGGGCCGCGCTTCCGGCAGCTGGCCACGCTCTACGCCGGGCACAAGGGCGAGGAGGAGGGCGAGGAGTCCTAGCCACGCCGGACTGCCCGGCCGCACCGACACCGGGCGCGCCCCCGGACCTGGGGGCTGCTGCAGGCGCAGGCGCAGACGCAGGCTCCGTCGGACGCCGCGGACGATGCGCCAGCCGGAGCGCGCGGCCCGGCCGCGGCACCGGGAGGCCGAGGCGGCGCAGCCGGCTCTGGACAGGGCAGCGCCGGGGATGTGATGTGCTTTGTTACCACCTCGTTTCTGAGGCTCCGGCGCACACACGTAAGGAGGCTGAAGTGCCCAGCGGAGCCACTGTCGCCATCATAATCTCTTTAATAACAATCTCCATTAAAGCACTACACATTAATTTAAGAAAGGGAAAATCTAATTCAAGAGAGCTCGGAGGGGGCTTCCCCCCCACAAATTATCATTTAAATAGATCTGTTCAATGAGCCTGGGCAAGGGAAGGAAGAGAGAAACGGGAGCCTTTTGTTGTCTAAATTGTTTTTGTCACTTGATTCAGAGCATTTGAAGTGCTTTGATTTTTTAAGAGCTTTCCTCGCAGAGAGAAGCCAGCTTTTAACTCCTGTTCTGTTCCCCCCTCGCCTTTCCTCCCCCTCCCCGACTCCTCTCCTTTCTTTCTGTCCCTCCGGCGCGGGCGGGGGTCCGGGCAGCCACGTCTGCAGTCCCGGCTGCTTGCGTCCCCAGCGCGTTTGCCAGGACGTGGGCCCCGCGCTGGGCGCCTGTCCAAGGGTCGGCCACGCGGGCGGCTGCCGCTCGAGGGAGGCCTCGCTCCTGGCAGGTTTTGCCCTTGTTGCTAGAAGTCTCCTGCCCCGTTGTTGCCGGTTCTTGCAGAGAGCCGTGCTCAAACCATCGTCCCTCCCAGCCCGTTGCCCCTGCACCGTGGGCTGGGGCCTGGAGGTGCCGTCACCGCAGCAGGGGCGCAGCTGCAGCTCGAGGGAGCCGGCTCCTGCCCTGAGCCCCCTCTCGTGGCAGGAGCTGAAGGGGGGCAGAGCCATGGGGCAAATGGGCCCTGACAATGGGAGGGGCGAGTCTTGTGGAGCCGGGCCCTGGGGTGAATAAAAGCGTGGTGCCCGGGCTGGTGTCTGCGAGGCAGATGCTGCTCGGGGGGATGGTGCTCACGACCCTGCGCTGCTGGGGGCTGTAGGCCGGTGCCAGAGCAGGGGTGGAAGCTGCCAAGCCTGATGCCCCAGGATGCTGCATCTTACCTGGGCAGCCCCACGGCACTGGCGGGCCGGAGCATCCCAGTCCTGCAGAGGCTGCGCATGCCCGTGCTGCAGGGCAGAGCGTGGCAGAGGCCGTGTGCTGCGGGCACGTGGCAAGGCACGGATCAGGGAGGGATGCCGAAGGGCTCAGCAGGAGACCCGTGGCCCCTGGTGCAGAGGGGAGCAGTTCCCAGCCTAGCTGGGCCTTGCCGGCCAGACCAGGGGACCCTGCAAATGAGACGCCAGCCCAGCGCCCAGGCAGAGGCTTGTCTGTACCAGCTCGGAGCGCGGGCAAGCCTCTCCCGTCACTGGGGTGAAGTCCCACAGGCCCGCGGGGAGCTGCTGGCAGGGTGGGTTTGTGAGGGTGGGAGCGAGCAGGTGCAGCAGACGGCCCCGGGGAGCCCGGGCCCCAGTTGAGCTGTGCCTGCAGGGCGGGCGATGCTGCAGGCCCGTGCCCTGGCCTGTGTTCCCCGGGGCTGGTCGAGGGGAGCGCAGGCACGGACACCACCTGCCAGGGGCTGGTGCGGGGGGTCGCCCCTCGTGAGCGTGAGCGTGCGCGTGCGCGGGCTGAGCTCTGCTCCCCGGCTGCAGGAGGGCCCCATCTGCTGCCCCGAGCACATGCTGTGGTGCCAGGTGGCGAGACGCCACGTGCCGAAGCGGGGTGTAGAGGTCCCTGCAATCTCTACCCGCCGTCAGTACAAGGGGCTGTACGTAGGCAGGCTCCTGGCCCGTTCCCTCCTCACATGCGCAGCGCCCCGAGCCCTGGCAGGGAAAGCCCTCTCTTTCCTCAGGAATTTCTCCATGCTTTGCCCCAGGCCAGAGAACCGGCCTCCCCGCCCGCCTGAACCGGCCGTCCTTGCAGAGGGCCGCGGGCGGGCGGCAGGGCCGGAGCCTAGCGAGCAGGGAGCGCGTCCCCCTGCCGTGCTGGCTCCCAGCCCAGCCCCTTCCCTCCGGCCACTGGTACGTGCGGCGTGTCTGGGGCCGGCCCAGCTCAGCGGCTCCCTGGGACAGGTCCCCGGGCATCGGGGCGCCGGGTGGGGGTCCCCCCCTTGCCACCGTCAGCACCTCGCCCAGGAGCTGCTGCCACGGCGGAGGGAAGGCGCGGGCAGGGGTCATGGCCGCGCGGCTCTGCGCTCTGCCCAGACAGAACCGGGAGGAGATTTCCTTGCCCTTGTTCCTATTTTTCAAGGTCTTTCTAGGACCTGGAAATAAACGATTTCCTTGTCGCCTGGACTGAGTCTTTCTTACTTATTTGATGGGGTCCCTCGCGCTGTGTTGTTGTTAACACGCTTTAATTAGATGGCAGCTCCTGGGCGGGGGCGCAGCCCCGGCCGGCACTCAGCCCTGCCACGCACGGCCCGGCATTGCGCTGGGGCAGAGCCGCATTTCAACAAAGCGCTGATGACGGCGCGTGCCCGCTGCTCCGGGCCCCGGGCAGGAGAAGGCCGTCGTGCCCCTGGAGGCAGGTGCGGGGCCAAGTGCTCGGCGCGCCGTGCAAGCCGCTTGGGGCACGTGCCTGCGTGCCCGGTCCTCGCAGGAGCCCCAGGGCCGGGGAGGCAGGAGGATGCTGCTGCCTTTCACAACACGCCGCCAGCCTGTCCTCGAGGCAGACTACGTGCGCTTTGGCT
>NW_005842875.1:317172-318700 GCF_000455745.1 Alligator sinensis
ATGCAGACTACGTGCGCTTTGGCTGCTCCAGGGTCAGGGCCACCCTGGACGCCGGCCCCGCGCTGCGCACACGGGCCGGGGAAGTTCGTTGTGCACCTGCCACAAAGGAGGCTTGTGCTTTGCGGGTGGGGAGCTGGGCCTTGTGCCGTGAGAGGTGCCAGGCACGCCTCTGCGGGTGCAAGGAGCCTGCAGAGCCGGGCGCCCTTCCAGCCCCGTGCTCCTGCAGCCCAGGCACTGCCGGGGGAGAGCGCAGCGCTGCAGGCCCCGCGGGAGCAGCTCGCTGGGCTCTGCGTGGGGGCACCGTGTTGGGAACGTTGAAGCACGGGAGCGCGGGGAGGCTGCACCTGCCGTCTTCCCTGCCCCTCGCTGGGGCTCGGTGTCCCGCGGCCCCCTCACGCGTCGCTGGCTTGGGCTGCACGTCCAGCCCCCGGAGGTCGAGGGACCCCCCAGGCACGGACAGGCCCAACAGGGGAGTCTGTGCAGGGCCCAGCCCACGACCTTGCCCTTCTCCTTTCCTGCATGCCAGGCCGGACCCACGCCAGCCACGGTGGCATTTGTGTTTCAAGGCAGGTGGTGTCCGTGCCTCTCCTGCCTGCAGCTGGGGCCACCTCCTGCGCTGCGTTTGCTGTGCCCAGGGGGTCGGGCTGGTGCCCAGTGCTGCCTTCATCATAATTCAGCTGCTGCTGACAGCCCTTCCCTCATTGCACCATCATCGTCCTCATCTGCGTGCAGCAGGCCCCGCGAGCCTGTGGAGCGGGCACCTTGAATGCATGGTGGTTGGTAGGGCTTCGGCACGTGGTACTTCAGGTGCAGCATGTGGCTGTACCTGTTGGTTTGCACGGCGGCTCCTCCCCATCGCCCGTTCCCAGCTCTAGTGCCAGTGGCTCTGGGTGTCGCAGGTCAGTTCTGTTGGGCTTTAGCCTCTCCAAGGAAACGTGCCGCGGCGGAGATCGGGCATGGGCTGCTGCAGCACTCCTCAGCCATGCGACGGGCTCCGTGCTGGTAATGCACAGCTCCCACGTCTCTACCATGCATGAGTCGCGCCAGCCTGTCCTCCGCACCGTGGGATGCAGGAGCAAGGAGGTGGCTGGCAGGCGCGTGCAGCACTCTCGCCTGGGGTCCAAAGAGCAGTTGTGGGCGCTGCAGCAGCTCTCGTAAAGGCCTGACACAGCACATAGCAGCTGGGTGCACAGAGCTGGAGGGGAGCGCACTAAATTCTGCGGTGGCAGCTATGTAGGTCAGCAGATCGTGTGGGCAGAAACTAAATCTGCCCGTGAAGTGACGGATGCTCAAACACGACCGGGAGCAAGGCTGCTGTTGGGCCGGCTGCAGCGGAGCGTGTCGGGATGCCTCCGGCCAAAGGCAGAGCTGGAAGGAGGCGCAGGCGCCAGCCAGCGAGATGGGCACAGAAGAAGCTTGGGGCGTGGGGCAGAGGGGGCCCTGCGTTTTGTGCTCGGGGGTGGGCAGCCCAGCGCTTGCCTCTGGCGCAGCCGAGGAGACCCCGCTCCCCAGGCGCAGCCCTGATTTG
>NW_005842875.1:318997-328183 GCF_000455745.1 Alligator sinensis
CTGCCTGGACTGCGTCGGTGCCTGAGGCCCAGTGGCAAGCGCGTTGTCTCTGTGGTCATGGCCCTGCGCTGGGGCTGGGCACCACAAACAGCACCGCTGCGCCCTCCCCGCGCCGCGCCGCGCCGCGCCGCAGCAGCCTCACCTCCAGCGCCCGCATGTTGCGCCGCGCCGCGCCGGGTGCCAGCAGGCGCGATGTCTGCGCGCCCCCCGGAGAGGCATTTGCAGGAGATGGATGCGATGTGCTGGGATCGTTACGGGGAAGTGGAAGGAGGGATGGTGATCGCTACGCGCCCCGAGAGGAACATGCGTCTCTGTAACCTGCACACGAGCCAGGCCTGGCAGACGGGGACGAGCCCTCTGGTAACGAGCTGCTTGCAAAAACAGCGCCCTTTCCCCTCTGCCGCTGCTGCCGGGGGAGCTGCTTTGTGTCCCGGTGCTGCCTCCTCTGACGTGATGCTGCAAGCGTGCTGGGGAAACTTTACTGGTGCATCTCCCTCCAGACGGGCTGGCTCAGGACTGGCGTGGCTGCCTCTGCCGTCCTCCGTGCTCAGACCATGGCAGTCCCCAGCATCCCTCGCTCCTCACCTGCATGGCCAGCAGCATTTAGACGCTGACGCCACGCGTCTAGGCTGGCCCAGGCAGCTGCCACCTCCCTGCGCAGCGCCAGAGCCAAGCGGCAAAGCCATCAGATGTGTCCTGGCCGCTGAGTCTCTGGTGGCGAGAGCAAGCGGGCTGGAAGCAGGATGCTCGTGGCGAGGCGCCGTGGGCAGAGCTGCAGGCTGGGCCTGCCCTCAAATACCTGTAGCCTGCTGCACGCGCGTGTCGGTCCTGAGCTTCCTGCGGCCCTGAGCACAGGGAGCAGCCACGGCTGTTGAGACCGGGGTGGATTCGTGCCTCTCCAGGAGCCGTCGGGGGCAGGTCTAAGGGCTGCCCAGGCTATCCCAGCCCTCGCACGGCAAGACGGGCCCTGAGCCCAGCGCTGCCGGCTTCTGCGCCAGTGCCAGCTCCGTGCCAGGGCTGGGGCCGCTCCACCCGCGCAGCTCAGCGCCTTCCCGGGCAGACCCCAGGCCACTGGGGAGTTTGTGGGGGGTGAACCCTTCCACAAGAGACGAGCACCCCCCATGTAAGATTTGAAAATCATAACCTGAGGGTCTCCAATTAGATTAGGGCATCGTGACGGGCAGCCCAGTTGTTTTTCCAGATACCCCCGGCCCCAAGAGTCAGTGTCATTCAAACCCTGGGCTCAATTACCAGCGTCTTCGCCATGGAAGTGCCAATGTTGTATTCCCTTTTCTGGCAGGGAAGCAAGCAAGAGCCGTCTGCTCGGCCCCAGTCCACGTGCCGGCTGATGCCAGGTCGGGGTTGCTCACCTCTGCCAGGAGCCACGCCGCCGTTGCAGTCCCTTCAAAGAGCACAGCAATTAGGCATTAAAAACCCTCATTACAGCCAGCTCGACACGCCTTCGTTATCCCAAAATAATTGTCTGCAAGGCTCCGTTAGCAACACGGGCTGCACTTGGGTGCAGAAATATGATAAAAGGAAAACAGGAAGTGCAATCAATGCTTGTAATCCTTTTAAATAAAAAGGTACTTGCTTGTAGCTGCCAACATCTTAAAAAAGCTGTGATTTCCCTGGAGAGAGCCCTTATCAGCTATGGCTGCGTGTCATTCTGGCTGTTTGTCAATCCATCAGACTTCAGTGCCACTGACATTAAGAAGCCAGGCGTTAAGATTATCACATTTAGCTGTAATGTAGCACAGATTGTGTTGACATTTGGAAAATATTCCACCTCAGGAGCCATTTGACTTCTGCACTTTCTCCCCAAAGAAGGACGTGCTCTGCAGCATTTTGGGGAGGACCCGCTGTCTCCCGCCAGGAAAGTGGGTGCCACCACCCCTGTACCATCCTGCCCCGGTTGGAGACGGGGCGACAGGTGTCTGCGGGAGGAGTGCGAGCGCGACCGTGCTTCGGCATGCCCTTGGGAAGCAGGAAGAGGAAGCTTCCCCATGACTTGTGGCACCGGACACACTGCTGATGCACTGGGGGAGATGGCCCAGGTGAAGCAGTGTTCCCCAGGCCACGGCACAGGCCACGTGGAGCCATGAGGCCTTGCTGCTGCCACCTCTGGCAGCTCCTGTGCATCTCCCCCAGGGGCCGATGGCTTGTGGCTGGGACCTGAAGGCTGTCGCCACAGCGTCGTCCTCCACGTGGAGCAGAGTCCTGCCCACGGGGCCGCGCGCTCCAGCCCACGCCAGGCAGCGCCGTCCAGGACGGCACCGGCCCGTGCATGCAGCACGGACAGCGCCGGCGCGTGGGAGGGGCCTGGCGGGAGCGCGTGGAGCGGAGCGCAGCTAAACGACCTGAAATGAACTGATTAATCTCTTTAAATAACTGTGAAACCATTTTCCCAAAAAAGTTAATCTACTCTAAATGGCTCCAGTGCTTTTCCCGGGCTCCAATCAATATGTGGCCGCTCGCTTTTCATATGTAATTCACAGTAATTGCAAAAGAGCCTTTTCTGAAGAAAATGACATTCCACAAGCAGAGCTGCTGAGAGAGAGACGGAGACGAGGCTCAATTAGCCTCGAGTCCCAGAGCAAGGAGCATTGTCAGTGCACAGGAGAGCGGCGCCGCGCTGCAGCCCGTGTCTGCAGGCCCCACAGAGCCCAGGCCACTCTTCGCCTGGGGTCCTGCCGTCCTGCAGGGCCTGCGCGGCTCCCTGCGGCGCTGGGACGGCAGCCGAGCCCTGCTGCGTGTCGCAGGCGCCAGGTGGAAAAGGCTGCAGGATGGTGAGGTTGGGCCAAGGATGGAGACGGGTTGCTTCTGCTTCCTGCTGCAGCAGCAGCAATGAACCTTGCTGGGAGCCACGAGCGGCGCGGGCAGGACTTGCCAGCAACAGCCCTCCGGCCTGCGTGGGCTCGGGGCTGGATGCCGTCTGCCCTTGAGGCCTGGGAAGGCGCTGATGTGTAAGGCATGGCGCCGGGTCATGGACGGGCAGCATTGCTGGCGTTGGGTCCATGCTGGAGTTGGATGGGGTCTCGTTTCCATCTGCCGCACTCACACCAAGGGGCCGGCTCCTGCCCCGTGGGCGAGCTCTCGGCTCAGTTCTACGGTGTCGGCTCACGCAAGCGGCACTCACTCCCGGGGCGCGGCAGCCAAGCGAGGTCTGTGCTCCCGGCAGCCCCCCTGCCCGGAGCAGGCATCGTCTCATCAGCGCCCAGGTTTTGGGGAGGGCCCCGAGCTGCGGCCTCTGACCCCGAAGGAAGCAGTGAGGCCGGGCGGGTACACGGGGTCCCTGCCGGCCCTGCGCTGGGTCTGGGCCGCAGCGTGGAGGGCACGGGCGCAGGCGCTGCTGTATCCTGGGTGCAAGTCTGTGTCCTGGCTGGGCTCCCCAAGCCCGTTCCTGGCCCCACCGGGGCGTGCTCGGAGCCGTGTGAAGGACACGGCATTTCCCAGCCGCGGCAGGCGGCGCGGGCAGCCAGTGCAGGCCGTGGCACGGGGGCGCCGGCTGCTGCCTGGCAGGTGGACAAAGGCTGCCCTCCGAGGGAGCCTGGTGCGGCTCTGTCATCCACTGTTAAACCAAGACATAATTTTCTGGGATGTCATTCTAATTCCAGTGGGAAAGCTTATTACTTGTGATTTACCCGTACGAAAGCCTGATGACTTATGACTGGGTGTCAGTGGGTTTGCCTATCAATCCATCACTGCGGGGCCGCGGGCGGGTGGCAGGGCCGGGGAGGGCGGGGGGCCGCAGCACGCCTGTGAATGACACGCGGCTTTTCCCGTCTGCCGAGCCTCTGGCGCATTCCCATTGCTCCGTGCAGGGCTGCGCTGCTCCGCACATGTGGGGCTGGCATGTGCCCTGCCTGGGGCACCTGTGGGCACCGGGCAGTGTGGCTCCGTACCCCACCCGGGTCCAGGCGCTGTGTGCTTGTTCCTTCCCCGGGGGTGCGGGCAGCCTGCCCGGCCCCTGCCAGGTGACGGTGTTGGAGGAGTCGTACAGCAGCCTGGTGATCCCCTCCCGCGTGCTTGCGTGCCCCGGCGCAGCGTGATGACTTGCAGAGGTGTCTTGCATCGCAGCTGTCAGGCTCTTGTACACAGTCGGGACCATGGCGATGTCTTCCTCATTTAAGCTCCTGTTGTCTTCCAGCCACATGCTAATGAGGACTAATAGGGAGAGCGTTGCACTGCCTGCCCGTGTCTCAGTGTGTCCCCGCCGCCCCGTTGCTCCTGCCAGCAGCAGCAATCCCTGGCAGCTCGCACGGGGCCCGCTCCCCGTCCCGGGGCGGACCGCAGCCAAGGTGCCCTTGGTGCAGGCGATGGACCTGGCATTGCAGTGACTGCCCGGGCCCCGGCAGCAGGGTCGGGGACTGGGTCTTTGGCCCCCAAGCTCCTGCTCCCCCAGTTTCAGCTGTGCCTGACCTTTGTGCCCGGGGTGGGGGATCCCGTAGACACCTTCAGCCCCACGGCTTGGCCTCTCCCTGGCCCGCGGCCCCCAGCCGCCTGCTGTGCCACTGTGCACTTGACCCCAGGCTCAGCGCCTGCTTCGGCTCTGGCTCCAGCACCCCGGTCGGGGCTCCCGGATGGCCGTGACGCGAGCGGCCCAGGGAGCAGGGCCCTGCAGGCTGAGGCGCTGGCACCCCCTGCCCAACGCTAATCCACATATTTATCAGGGTTAATGAAGCACGCAGCAGATTTATAGAAGAAGGAAAGCAGAGAGAAGGACGAGACGGCAAGCGAGGGCAAGGGGTGTGTCACGCTCACTCGCACAAGTGCACGTGCCCTCGCACCAAGATGCACATGCACCTTTCCCTGTGTCTGCAGCCATGGAGGTGCCCATGCCCACATGCACCCCCCCCCCACCCAAGTTACACCCCACACCTGTTCACACACACAGATGCACACGTGCCGGGAGCAAACTGAACCGTCATCCTGAAGAATCCCCCAAACGCCAACACAGCCACTTCCACTGTATTTGCATATTTGTTTAATAAAAAAAATATGGCTGCTCAACTACTGATAATTAATTGCCCGGCGTGTTTTCTTTTAACTCCCTCCCCTCCCCGGTTTATTACAGCCTAAGCTGTTTTCCTGCTTGCTCAGCAGAAGCCCTTCCCCGTTCCAGGGGCGAGCCGCGCCGCGCTGCGTCGCGCCGTAAATATCTGCTTATTAAGGGTGCGTTACAAGCCCGCGCGCTGGGAGAAATCGCAACGGGCCCAGCATACAGCTGACGTATTTATGCATGTACCTAGGGCCACTTTAGCTATTTATCTTCACAAAGAGATTAAATTAGATCGTTTGATAGCTTTCAGCGTAATTATGGAGGGAATTTACAGGGGACGTTGGCCTTCTGGGGCGGTGGGGGGGACGAGTCTGTGCTAGGCCTGGCTGCGCGGGTGCCTTGTGCTCAGCCGCTGTGTGCCGGGCCCCGGAGACGTGCTGAGTGGTGCCCGGCTGCCCCGCCGTGCCACCCAAGGGCAGTCACGGGCCCCTGCACTGCCTGCATCGCACCTGCCAGCCGTGCCCTGCGTGTCCCGGAGCTCACGGGGAGACATCGTGCTGGGCCAGCTGGGGACCCGCCACGGTGACTGGAGTGTCTCTGTTGCCGTCTTTCGGCTCGAGATGGACATTGGTGGTCAAAGCGATGTGCATGCTGGACGTCACCCTGGCAGGGAAGAGTCCCCTCGCGGGGCCTGCGCCCCAGAAGTGCCAGTGCTCGGCCGCTGGCTCCTCTCAACCTGTCGGGTGGGAGGGCAGAGCAGCGCCGTGCACGGGGGACACGGTGCCCCTGCACCCCAAGGAGCTGGAGCCGGGGCTGAGCCTGGTCTCCCCCAGCCCCAGCCCCAGCTACAGCCGCGCTTCCTGCCCCCGCCTGCTCCTGGAAGCTGCGTCTCTCCATCACCTGTGCTGCCGCGCTTCGCTGGGTACGCCGGAGCCATCATTCCCCGCAGGAGGCTCGGCAATTATTTATCTAACTGATTAGTGCTGATTGCGTGCCCCCCCGCCAGCCCAGGAGTGGCGCAGGAGGAAGGAAGGCGCTGGCGGGGACCCTTCTCCTCGCGCCTGCACAACTTGTTTGGACGAAGTTGCAGGGAAGTTTCCTCTGACGAGGCTGGAGGGGCGTCCCCGAGCTGTCAGGGTCCACGTCACCGTGCCAAGGGCCCCGCTCCTGGCAGCGCTCCTGAAAGTGGGAGATAAGCCGCTGGACTGCACCTGCACACGGCTGGCTGCATGGGGTCCATGGCTCCCACAGCCCCTTCCTGGAGCCAGTGCCAGCGAGGCCTGACACGGCCCTGCCGCGCCGACTCCTCCCCGGGCAGCCAACATGCCCATTGCGGTCTGTAGCCCCTGCTCTGCTGCGATGCTCAGAGCCACAGCAGACGGGACCTGCTCCTGACGGCGGGGCCGGGCTTGCAGGACACTGCTGTCGTACAAGCCCCGTGACTGCGGGCGCATCGGGGCAAGGACCGGTACAGCTGTGGGGGCGCGTGTTCGGCCTCTGCTCCTGGCAGCCCTGCCCTGCTGCAACGTGTGGGGCAGCACCGGGCAGCGGTGCCAGCAGCAAGGACGGGCCGGCAACGTTGCCAGCCTCTTGGGTGGGGGCAGCTCGTGCATGCCTTGCTGCAGCACCTCCTAATTTAAACCAGTACAATAATTGCTGTTTCTTCCCTCTGCTAGGGCCTTGTCCAGAGCCGGTGCATGTTGCTGGAGGTGCAGGGCATGAAAGAAACTGTCCTGACAGCCTCTGGGCCCCTGCCCTCCCTCTGGCCCCCCCCCCCGCCCCCCCCCCCCCCCCCCGGCCATCTGACATGGGAACGTGCTGTGCTCCTCAGCTCCAGACCAGCGACCTGGATGGGACCAGAGCTCTCCCAGGGCTGGCGTGGGCGCTGTGCAGAAGCTGCAGCGCAGGCTCCTGCTTTGCCTTGCAGGTACCTAGTGGCAGGGCTCGGGCGTCGCTGCCGTTTCTGTGGCATTAGATGGACGGGGGCAGCCCCTGCGCAGCCTGCTCCCTCTGGGTGTGGAGTGGAGGCTGGGTAGGGTCCCTGTCCTCCCACCCCGTTGTCCCCAGAGGGACAGTCCCCCCAAGGGCTACGTGGGGGGAATGAGCCCCACGAAGCATCAGCTGCCAGGGCCTGGAGCGGGGAAGGGGGCAGCTGCGCTGGGCGGCAGACGACTCCCTGCAAGACCATGGTACTCTGGGGGCGGCGCAGCAATTCCCGCATGAGTAGCCGCAGCAGCAGGTTGTCTGCAGGGTGAAGCTCTGCCCCGTGTGCACGCGCTCAGGTGGGGACATAGGTGCAGAGACCCACCACCCCCTCCTCTCGCCTCACGGGCGTGACCTCCACGAGCCTGATATCCTTGTGATGCCGGCAGTGCCGCTGGCTCTGGGCAGGACCTGCCGGCTGCCCTGGGCTCTGGACAGAGCAGGCATCGGCCGTGGCCTCCGAGTCCAGCCAAGCTTGGCAGAGACAAAGCTGTCCCCTCCGTGCAGCTGGAGCCACCAGGTAGGACCTCGGGGCTCGTGGGAGACCGGCAGCGCAGCCCCTGCGGGGAGCAGCAGGGACCGAGGGCACCTGACCCCAGCCCGGCTCCCACCCGCGGTCACGGCATCGACGTGGCTTCCTCTGTTAGCAAGGCTAGCTGCAGCCAGGAAGGGGAGGGAACGAGGAGCATTGCAAGGACCAGGGGACTGGGCTGCAAGGAGCTCCCTCCCTGCTTCGGCATCCCTCCCTCCCTCCCTGCCTGCCTCCGTGCAGCGTGGGCTGCCCCGTGGCGGGAGCCCGAGCCCTGAGCAGAGCGTGGCTGGCCACGTGCTCCACGGGAGGGTATCGGGGTGCTGGCGTGGCCCGGGGCTGTCCCCGCTGCGTCGTGCTAAGGAGGCCCGGGGCTGGTTAGGGAGTGGGGCCCTGTCACGCTGCCGAAGCTGTTTCCTTTCAGCTGCGAGTTACTGGCTCATGTCAGGGCCGAGCGGAAATGTCAGGCAGCGCCGCGGGCTGCCCGCGGAGAGTGGCAGATGGTCAATGATGGATGTGTCACTTCAGATTCAGCCAGCTTTTAAATATTCAGTGCAACCGGCGGTGACAGCTCGTGGCAGCGGCTCCCAGGGGCCACGAGCTCTCCCCGTGCTGGGGGCGGGGGTGCCGCCCAGGAGACCTCCCACCTCTACATGGACGGCCAGGGGCCGCTACACGGCCCGGCCCATTCCCAGCACTGCCCGCTGGCATGGGGCACCTGCCGTGTGGCCGTGCTCGTGGGAGCACGCCTGCTGGAGAGCAGCTCCAGGGGCCCATCGCGTGGCGGGTGGACTTGCATGCGTGGTGCCAGAAGCCAATGTCTCGCAGGGCCTGGCTCATTTGCAGTCACCGTGTGTGAGCAGGGGCCAGCGGCCGCTTGGAGAACGCGGGCCGCAGCAATCTCCGGAGGCACCCGGGCGTGCGGCCGCAGGACAGGCACCGCACCACAGCGCCTTGCCCAGGGCTGGGCACTCAGGCCCCACCGTGCTCTGCTCCCTCCCAGCAAGGCTTGAGCTGGTGAGCGCTCCCCTGATGTGAGGCAGCTCCCTTGGGCCTGGCTGGCTTTGCCCTCGCACCAGAGGCTGCAGGCCCAGGGGAGGGCTGGGCGCAAGCTCCTGCAGGCTGTGTGGCAGGATGGGGAAGGCAGGTCACCTGGACAGGGGAGGCACATGGGTGCCTGCGTTTCAGATCCTAGTAGGAGGAACTGTGCTAGCAGCCGTCCTGGCACTGGCATTGGCATTGCACCCCCCAGTCTGCTCCATGGCAGCCCAGCACAGCCGTCATCTTTGCACTGGTTGGATCGGACCCGACAGTCCCGTGTTGCCGCTTCCCGGTACCAGCTGCAGAGCATCGCCGACCAAACCTGCCTCCCTCAGACCCCAGGCAGTGCCACCCTGGTGCCACCTCCTTTCTGTTTCCCCCGCAAAGTGCAGACCGCCCACGGGGACGGGATCCTCGGTTTGTGTGTGTGCGAGTACCAGGGTCCTCTCCGTTTCCAGGCAGATGCTTCCCCCCTCCCACAACTGCTTGCTGCTTGGGGTGGGCGGTGTGGCGGGCCAGTAGGGGGCGCTCCTGCGTTGAGCCGCCCACCTCCCTGCGCCGACCACCGTCCCGGCTCCGAGTGCCTCCCTGGGGTGCCTCCCGTCCGGCCGACCCCTTCCCTGGAGCACCC
>NW_005842875.1:328907-330346 GCF_000455745.1 Alligator sinensis
GGGACGGCTCTCGGGGGAGGGGCACCGAGGGGGCATTCCCGCCACAGGCGGCCTGTCTGCTGGGAAGGGGATGCTGTGTGCGAGGCAGGCGCTGCCCGGGAAAGGGAGCCTGGGCACCGCGGACAGGGCTGTGCTCGAGATGGGTCATGGCAGCAGGGCCCAGGACATGGCCAGCACTTCCAGCACCCTCGTGGGTGCATGCCACGGGCTCCTGACCCCTGGGGCTCGCTCTTTCTGGGCCATGCCACTGCCCAAGTCTCCTCCCCTGCTCGCCTGAGCAGCTCGCCTCACCTCTCCAGGCTGGGAAGAGCATGTGGCTCTGATGGAAGTCCCAGCCATAAATCAAGGGCGGTGTGGAGTCAGACAGCTGCTCGCTGGCCTCCGGCCCTCGGTCTGGGGCTGACGAGGCAGCGCTGTGGCTCGATAGCGATCATTCAGGTCGAGCTCCTCTGACCGCCGGGGGCCGGGAGGAAATTGCTGCGAGACGCGCGCTGGCACAGCCTCAGGATTTATCACGGAGATGGATGGTGCAAAGGCCGATGCCCGAGAGACAGGGAACCCGGCCAAGGCGCGGGGCTGCCCCGCCGGCAAGCCCCAGTCCTCCCCCGCCTGCCCGTCTGCAGGGCACGGCCCTGGACCCATGGGCACACAGAGCCAGCTGGGGCGTGCTCGGCACCGGGGCAGCCGCGGTGCTGGCCTGCAGGTGCCGGGAAGGGCGCGGGCGCAGGCATTGCTGTGAAGGCAGCCGGAGGGTCTCAGCAGGAGCGGAGCAGCATTAGGTTTCCAGCCACGTGCCTGCCTCTTACAAATTACCGCCCGTCCATCCATCCAGCGTCTGTCTGTCAGGCGCGGTCTCCTGGTCCCTGCTCTGCGATGCGTGCCTGGGCCGGGGTGGGTGCGGGGATGCCGAGCTAAGTGGCAAGCATCTGCCCAGGCGGCAGTGCCCTCCCTGCAGCCGTGGGGCGGAGGCAGGGCTGCCACTTTGCCTGCGCACTGGGCTGTGGGCTGGGGGGTCCAGGCAGGCTGGCACCGAGGGGGTTAACTCCTCCTAATTGCTCCCTAAGACCTAATTTATCTACTTTCTGCCGTCCAGGAACATATGGATGAAGTCCCCCGGCATGGGGCTGAGAGCTAGAGCATCTATTACTGGGATCAAGGTTAATCCAGAGGAATCGAATGGGCGAGAGCGGTTGCGGAAATCTGGGTTACACTGCAGGACAGGATGGCGGGGCAGGCCACAGGCGGGCATGGCGGGGCAGCCCTGCCGGGAGAGGCTGGCACCACGCGTGTCCCTGGTTCACGAGGCTGGCGGGACCCCGCGCCCAGCCCAGGCTGGGCTGAAGGCTCTGGTCACCGCGGCCCTGGCCCTGGCCTGCCTCTGTCCAGGCGTTGAGGCGTCTGCCCTGGCCATGCGGCGGGCGGCGGTGGGGCGGGGGAGG
>NW_005842875.1:330588-330907 GCF_000455745.1 Alligator sinensis
GTGCTGCCGGCCCCGGGTGCTCGTGGCCAGGCGAGGGTGGCTCGCTGCACCTCCCTCCCCTGCTCCCCCGGGGGGTTCTGCCCCAGCGCCTTTCCTTTCCTTTCGTCCCATGGCTCTGTGCTCCGCTGCCCAGCGCTGCCCGCCCTGTGCCCGCGCGGCTCCGCGCTGCCCCTCGCCCATGCCCGGCTCTGGCTCTCGGTGGGACCCCTGCGGCTCGGGGCGGCCGTGCCAGCTCCGTGTGCCCGGCGCGCTGCTTTTGCTGCAGTGCCCACAGTTGCCGGCGCAGGACGCAGCCTCCCTGGCTCCCCCTGCCCCTCGG
>NW_005842875.1:331305-332919 GCF_000455745.1 Alligator sinensis
CTTGCCCCGCGCCGTGGCCCTGCGCCCTGCCGTGCACGCGCTCCTGGGGCCGTGGGTTTTTAATTTCCCGTTTCTGCCTAATGCTCTAATTTGACTTTTAAGCGGCGGAGGCAGAAATGCTGACGCTCCACCTGGTCCCCTCCCCCGCCCGGGCGCTCTAAATGGATCTGGATGCAGAATTAATTTGTCATATTGACACTGATCGTTTATTACGGAGGAGAGTGGAGCCCATTCATTTGGACAGAAAACATTTCATCTTATCTCCTGCCTTTTCATGCCTCAGCTCTCACTCTTTAACCTTGGACAACGAGACGCTCTGAATTTCCGTGCTGGCACTATAGGCTCCTTGAGATAAGGAACTTAGTTTTTCATCTTCCTTTCTCTTGAATGCTAAACGCGCTGCGCTCCAGAGCCCGCTGTGCAGGGCAGCGGTGCCCAGGTGCTGGCATGTGGGACGGGGCTCTGGGGACCTCGGCACGCCTCCCCGAGGGCCGTGGCAGGCCGGGGCAGGGAGCGTGGCCTCCCGGGTCGGGGGTCGGGTCTCCAGCCGCGGGCCCCCGCCCGAGCCGTTTGCTGCCCAGGCTCCAAGCGCGGGGCTGGAAGGGCGAAGCGGCAGGGGCCTCTGACGCCCGTCCTGCCCCAGCATGGCACCGCCATCAGTCACCAGGTCCTGGTGGAGCAGCAGCTGGCTCCTGCCTCTCCCCGACCAGCCCCGAGACTGCGCTGAGCACCTTGGGGACCTGGTCCTAGGCAATGACACTGAAGCAAGAAGCCACTGCAGGCAGGAAAGTCTGAACCCATCCTCCTCCCTGGATGGACAGGTGGACATGGGCAGCGGGGCTGCAGGAGGGACCCGGCGCTGGGGCAAGGGGGTAGCTGGCTGAGCCTCCGCTGGGGGCTAGGCCTGCATGCCTGCAGGGCTGCGTGCTGGGGACCGTGTGCCCCTGCATGTGCACGTTCTCACGTGTGCGTGGACCGAGAGTTTGCAGGCACCGGCGTCCAAGCGAGGAGGTTGTGCAGGCAAGGCGCCAGGTGGGGCTGGTATTCCCTTTCCTCTGCCACAGCCAGGCTTGGAGAGCCCTCCCTGCCCTGCGGGGAGGTGCCGCTGGGGGCCGTGGGGAGCCTGGAGCCGGCTGGCAGCCCGGGGCTGGAGGGATGGGACGCCCGGCATGACCTGGGGCGAGGCGTGGGCTGGCTGGCTGCCCGCCCTGACACTAAGGAGCGCTGTCAGGGCTTCGACAAGGAGAGGCCGCAATTATTTTCCGAGTGCCGGAGAGATAAGGCTCTCCCCTCCGAGGCTCTGCCTGAAACTGGGGACAGGCGGCAGGAGGGGGAAATGGAGATAAATGAGCACGCCACGCGGCACGCTGCCCGCAGGATGCCGGAGCAGGGAATAAGTAAATAAAAAATCACCAGGCTTTTCTCTGGCCGCAGCGTGGCGCGAGCGCAGCGACAGCCGTACCGGGTGAGGGTGGGCGGCACCCCCAGGGCCCAGGACAGCCACAGCCCACGTACGTCCCCAGTGCAGGGAGGTGCGTGGCCGCTGGCGGGGGGACCACTGCTGCGCTAGAGGCTCCACGTGCAGGGCACTCTTGCGCCGGCTTTCCCCGGGGC
>NW_005842875.1:332929-334028 GCF_000455745.1 Alligator sinensis
CGAGCATCCCCCCAGGCCCCACGCCAGCCACGTGCCCTGACCTGGGGCATCTCCTGCACGGTCCAAGCATGGAGCACCCCAAGGCCCCATCCTGCGAGCCCCCTGGGCAGGAGCGCTGCAGACTCTGGTATGACCTGGGCTGTTCAGGCGTGGGAACATGGCCAAGCCCCCTGCGCACTCCTGCGTGGTGCTGGGGCCACGCCGTCCTCGAGCCCAGGGCTGCGAGTGCTGCCCCACGTGGCTGCAAGCAGATGCTACCACAGCCCTACGGAGCAGCTGTGCACCCCACACCTCCGCTTGCGGGCAGTGAACCCCACTCGGGGCTGCCGTGGGTAGGGCCCGCGTGCCCTACTGTCCTCCCGCCCTGCAGGCGGGCTCAGGCGGAGGGGCGTGCGAGCAAGTGTGCAGCACCCTGGTGACAGCACACTGCTTTGCGTTGTAGCGCAGTTTACAGGCAGGGGCAGTGAACGGTGGGCACGCCCAGCGCCAGGCAGGATGTCCCCCCCGCGGGGCTAAAGCCGGGAGCCTCTCCCCCCGCCCCAGCGCCTGGGCTGCGATCTGGGCCGTGTCCCCCCCACGCGGCTCCCAGAAGCCCCCGGTGCCTCCTCTACGCGAAACGCTCTGTCCCGCGTCGTCCTTCACAGCCGGGGAGAAGGCAGATCAGATTCCGAATTAGCCTGCAAGAGCCGCGTTCCCTTCTCTCTTATCTAACTCGCTGTAACAAGCTCTTTGCATTTATTCCACCAAATGTGCTGCAGAATTGCGTTACAGCTCATGGCTGCGAGCCATCTGTGGAGAGAAATCCAGTTATACCTTGTATAATAAGTTCCTGACAATCTTACAGAGGACTCCGGGTCATAAAAGTCTCCCGGTTTTATCGCCAGTAACAGACACGGAGAGAAATTAAGTTGTCTTATCAAATTTAGATAATATATATCCCTCTGGAGTGGAAGGTTCCTGATGGATCTTTTACAGTGGGAGAACATTTGGAGGGGCGAGTCCGCTCCACCGTGGGGGTGGGAGAGCGCCGAGGAGCCGGGCACCCCCAAAGCCGCGGGAGCAGCATCCCTGGAGCTGGGGCTGGGGCTGGGGCTGGGGC
>NW_005842875.1:334173-336384 GCF_000455745.1 Alligator sinensis
CAGCCTGCCCCAGCCGGCCCCTGGCTGCGGGTTTGTCTTCCCGCCCTGCTCCCCCTGGCACACGGATGCCCCTGCCCCAGGCCAGGCTGCAGGGCCTCCAGCTGTGCCCACGCTGCTTGGGCACGCTCCCCGGGGAGCACAAGGGACTCGTCTGAGGGCAGGAGGTCCCGACCTGGGCTTTCCACCCCCCACAGCTGGAGGCCGGTCTGAGCCCTGCATGTGGAGGGATGGGATGGGATGGGATGGGGGTCCTGGGCGTAACCTCTTCTCTGCTGTTTCCCTGCCGGTTCCACCCCTTCCTGCTCAGGCCTGTGACCCTGGATGGGGGGGCCCGAGGGCTGCACACGGTCCTGCCGCATCTGCCCACTGTCTCTGTGCCCGACTGGCGCAGGTCGCTGGAGCCGCGTGGGAGAGGCTGCAAAGCCCGAGCACGTGGGTGACCCGGAGGCTGCAGGGCGTGTAGGGCTCACTGCCACTGGGCACAAGCATTGCAGCAGGCGTGGCGTGGCGTGGCGTGGCGTGGCGTGGCGTGGCAGCCCCCCCCCCCCCCGGGCCCCCCCCGAGAGGGAGCCGGGGGGAGGCGGGTTGGGATTGTCTCCGCCTGGCTGGAGTCCTCCCCCCGCGCCCGCTCTTTGTTCAATATTTCGTTTTCCATCGAGGCAGGAGTGCAGTCGTCATGGCCATAAGACAGGCAGGCCGCGGCGTGCGGGCTGCGCGGAGCGGCACCGTCTCGGGAGCTGGGGATGCCGGCACAGCCCCCCCAGGACCCGCGGTTAATGAAAGCCGAGTCCCTGCATGGCGCTGGCAGAGACTGCTTCGTCCGGCTTTTCCTTTTTGGTCGCTCTCTGTGCTCAGCGCCCTCACCACTTTAATCACAATTAGCTCTCCTGCCCCATTAATGAGGCTTTCGATGGTGCTTGATCACAAGGACGGGGCTGGTGTGGGCGTCCCATTAGCTCGGGTTTGGCTGTGGCTGCTGTGCCGGGGCCCGTATGGCCTCTGTGCCCGGCCCGCGCCCCACACGGGCTGTCCCAGCACCGTCCCAGCGGCTCCCGGGGAACGCGTGGGGTGGACCAGCTGGGCACAGGCAGAAGGGCTGCCAGTCCACAAGGAGGGGGGGCGGGACGCCGTCTTTCCAGATGTCACAGACATCCCACCCTGCTCTCCCCACGCCCCCCGGCTGCCTCGCTGTCGGCTTCCCCCAGCCCCCGCTTTGCCGCCTCCCCCCAGCCCCAGCTTGCCTGCCGTATTCCCCCGAGAGCCCTCCTTCGTGCTGCAAATGCCGGGCTGCGGGGTCCTGGCCCACCTTCCCGGGCTGGTGCAGGATTGGGCCTTCCGGGGCCAGCACGACCCGGGGGCAAAGCTCCCGGCCCCGTTGCAGGGCATGGCCGAGGCCCCGGTGGCACGGGGCAGCCCGGGGTGGGCGCTGGGCGCAGTGCTCGGCAGGAGGGTCTGTCCGGCGTGCACCACGCCTCCCGGCCCTCCCTTCAGCCTGCGCTGTGAACAAAGCCTGCAGAAGGCTCTTTATTTTTGTGTAGAAACGTGTGTCTAACGAATTAGCCACGGCCGGGAGCCGAACACGGGTAATTTACACTGAACGTTCCCCGGCGTCATCCATCAATTTCTTACCACATTAAAACTGACAACGTGCTCGGCGGCGACGCCGCGCCCCGCGTCTCGCGGCCTGACATCTGTCTGCACGGGTGATGGGGCGGGATTGCTGGAGAAATCCCGTGTGCCGCCACGCCGGGGAGCCCGGGGTGAAGCGAGGGCTGGGGGCACCCCGCACCTCCCTCCCGCTGCCGGGCTGGGGCCGGGGGGCAGCCACAGCTCAACAGCCACGTCCCGGCACGTGGCACAGGGTGAAATGTGGGGTTCTCGGGGCCGTCCTCCTGGCAGCAGGAAGGATGCTGACCTGACCCCACTCGTGTCCCGGCTCCGCTGGGCTGGCGGGGTGGGGGAAACGGGCCTGTCCGGGGCCCTGGGCACACGAGACCGGGAGCTGCCTCGTGCGTTCAGCCTGGCGCAGTGGGGCTGGGCGGGACGGGAGGGCATTGCTGCATCAGACGTCGGGGCAGTAAACCCGGGGCAAGGGAGTGCCGGGCAGGGCCAGCGCGGCAGACCGGGCCCCCGCAGTCGGGGCACGGGGCTGGGTAGGTTTCAGGTCGGAGCGCCCGAGCCCCCGCGGCGGCAGGAGCGGCTGGGCCGCCG
>NW_005842875.1:345627-347191 GCF_000455745.1 Alligator sinensis
CGCTGCGCTGCGCTGCGATGTGCGGGCCCTGCCGGGCGAGCCCATGTCCATCCATCACAGGAGCACTAATGATGGCACGAATGTGCTGAGTGCGTGAAACGCGACTGCGGTGTCTGGAGCGAGGGACCCGGAGGGCGCGGGCCCAGGCCCGGGATGCGTGGCCCGGCGGGGCAGGCTCCTCTGGGAGCCGGGGGGCCCCCGTCTCCTCTGTCCAGCCCCCACCCCTGCCGGGCACGGGGCTCCCCCTCCGGCGCGCTCTCCCAGAGCCGCTCACAGGGGAAAGATTACGGAGGGGAGCTCATCAGTGCAGCATGATCCTGGCGATAACTGCTGATTGTTGAGTTTGCAGACACAAAAAGAACGGCTGGGGTCAGCCGTAATGGGTAAATATTTGTCTATCTAATCAAAAGGCCTTTTAATTAACAATTTCAGCCTGCAACTGGCTTAACTTTTTTTAAGGGGAAAAAAAAAAGCCGAACTTCTGCAGGAAGTCAATTAAACCGAGCAGATGGCGAGGAACATCCCGGCATCAGCACTTCCTGCCATCTGCCAGGGCGGAGCGGGGCCGCGCTGCCAGATGGGAGGGCCCGTGTCGGGCACCGCGGTCACCTGTTGGGCCGTGGGGCCGCCCGTGGGAGGTGCCACACCAGACCCCCGCTCGCAGCCGGGCAGGGCCCGTGGCCTGCGCGAGGCCGGAGCCGCACGCGCCTGGCTGCTCGCCGTGGGGCACGAGGTCGGCAGCGGCAGCGCCGCCCTGGCTGCCACCCCCAGCTTGGGGTGCGCCCCGGCGCAGCCCCTGGCTTCTTGCTCCCTGCCCCTGCTGCGTCCCAGGGCTGGGGCATGGGGCACGGGCCCCCCGGGCAGGGTCTCCATGCAGCCCTGTGCCCGCTGCCTGAGCAGGGCTAGTGCCCCAGCCGCTCTGCTTTCGGCCAGGGCCGTCTGCACCGGGGCCTCTCGCTGCCCCGAGGGCGGGGGGCCGCTCCCCTGCAGCGGGTGGGGGTCCCTGCCCTGCCGCACACGGGAGGAGGGGCGGGGGCAGCAGCCCCACCTGCCCCCTCAGCTCTGCGTCCCTGCTGGATCCGGTGGCTCCTGCAGGCGCGGGCGGGGAGGGTCTTGGCTGGCCCCACACGCTTTCCTCTCTGTCGCCTGCCCTTCCTCTGCCCTCCCAGGTGATGGTGGCGCGTCCCCCCACCCCGGCACCCCAGGTGAGGGTTTCGGGCAGCTCCGACACCTGCTCGGCTCTCACAATCAGGATGCGCGGCCCCTCGAGGCAGCCGCGGTTGGTGCCTCTTCCTCAATCAGCGGCTCTTCACGCCCAGCTCCGTTCCACTCGCTGCTGATTGCCCTTTTGTTTCCTGCCAGGCTGCGGCTCCCTGGGCGCAGGCGGAGGCGGGTCCGCATCGCAGGTTTAACCTTCTCGGCAGCGCCGTCTGCACCCGCGCTGCCCCGATCGTGCCTCTCCCAAGGGCAGCGCCCCGGCCTGGTGCGAGGCTGAGCTCTGCCTGCACGGGCTGACCCCGGAGCCGGCTTGCCCTCCCCGGGCATGGAGCTCCCGCCGCCCCAC
>NW_005842875.1:347201-353342 GCF_000455745.1 Alligator sinensis
CCTGCCCACCTGGGCCCCTGCTGCCACCACCACCTTTGCGGCCTGGGCAGCATGTGGCACAGGGGCTCCCTGCTCCCCGGCCCGGCCTCGTCCTGCCTGTCGCAGCCGCTCACGAGCCGTTGAGCTCGCCATGTGCCCACCTGAGCCTGTGCTGGGCCCTGCCATCCCGGGCTGTCGCTGAACCGGGCTGTCCCTCCCTCCATGCAGCTTGCACCCTGGCGACAGCGCCCGGGGCTGGGCCTGGCCAGCTCTCTGGGCCAGGACCGGGGGGCGCAGAGAAACACGTCTCCATTCGGCCGGGATGGTGGGGAGCAGGCCCTCGCGCTCGCCCTCGCCCTCGCCCTCCCTGGGTGGCCCAGGCCAGGGGGTCCGTGCCAAGCCCCGTGGCCGAGCTGCGGGTACAGCAGTCCTGGAGCCCGGTGCCAGTGGTGCATGGCTGCTCTCCCAAGAGCCTGGCACGTGTCCAAGGGATGAGGAAGGAAACACCTAAATCTCCGCTCCAGTCCCCTCCAGAGATGTCCCCCTTTATCCACAACGGCTTTTTAATTGCCTTTTGTCAATTATGGTGAGATGGATCGGGTTCCTCGGGGAGGCAGTAATTAGTGCGGGGATGAATGCAGAGGCAGGCGGGCTCCTCTCTCCGTGCCGCGATGGTGATTTGTAAACCTGTCACCTAGACACTGAACCTGACTCTGCAACCAGCCAACGCCTGGCTCCCGGCTCCCGGCTCCCGGCTCCTGGCTGCTGCCCGCCCCGGCACCACATGCTGCTCTCCACAGCCTCCCTGGGCTGGGCACCCGGAGGGCCCCGCTGAGCGCCAGAGCAGGGCACGGGCATGGGCACTGCCCTCCCTGCTGCCAGCCACGAGACCAGCACGCAGGCTTGGTTTCGGTGGGGCTTCTCCTCCTGCGTGCCCCACCGCTCGGCCCCGGCACGGCCGGCAGAGGTGGGGCTCCGGGCGGGGAGCCCCAGGGGCTGCAGGCTGAGGGGAGGAGCGAGGGCCCTGCTGTCCCAGGGTTAGCAGCAAGAGCCCCTAACCCCTGGCACGAGTGTGAAACCATCACAGCCTCTTGCGGCCCCGCCGGTGGCTCAGTGCTGCAGCAGTGCCCACTGGCTCATTGGGTGCCCAGGCCTGCAGGACGGCCTGGGATCAGGGTGCTTGGCCCAGCTCTGCTCCGTCCTGCGGCTCCACAGTCTTTGCCTGCCTGGGCGTTGTCTGCTGCAGCCCGCTCGGGCGCCTCTTGCCTCCGCTCCTCTCCCACCTGGCCCCTTGGGCTCGGGCAGGCTGCTGCGCTGCGCTGCGCTGCCAGCTGCACGCCGGCTTGGCCCGCTGCTTGGCCCTGCCGGCTCCCTGCGCCGCGGTCCTGTTGCTTGTTGGGGCTTCACCTGCTGGGTTTTCCTCCGTCCCGGTGGGCGTCAGGGGCTCTGGTCCCAGTGCCTAGCAGAGCAGACTCCCTCGTTTTCAGCTTTCCCTGATGAGCACGCTGGCAGCGGGGATGCCCCGGCTTCGCAGCAGCTGCTCTGCTCTTTCATTGGCAGCAGGCGGGCGGGTGCGTGTCTGCCTCGCTGTCGGCAGCTGTGTTATCTCCCCTGGCTGTGCCGGCCTCTTAGATGGGGGTAGCCAGGGCTGCGGCCATGCATGCAAACCCCAGCTCCAGCTGCTGCGAGGCCGTTGCCGGGCATACCCGCGTTGCGGATGCCGGCCTCGTGCCTGAGACCGCACGATGAGCCCCAGCCTGGTGTGGACGGAGCATCTCCTGAGGGAGAGGGAGGTGATGGACCGTGACACGTGCAGGTTTCCAGGTCCGTGCTCGGGGTCCCAGCGCCCCAGGCTGGCTCCAGGGGGGCAGCTGGCAGGGGTGACAGTGGCAGGCCCCTGGCTGGGCTCCGCAGCAGCAGCAGGACGCAGGGTTTCAGCTTGGGCAGGCGCAAAACCCTGAAACTTCGGATTTCCAGAGGAGAGAGCAAGCGATCATCCTGGATTCCCCAGGCTCGGCCTGCGCCGACTGTTTAAAAATACCCTTCCCCGTGCCCCTCCGTGCGGCTGGTGGGAGGCGGCATTTCATGGTTGTCTGGTGCCCATCTCTCTGGGGCGCGTGTCCCGGAGCCGTCACGCGAAGGCCACTGCGAGACGACATGACAGGTGCACATCAAGCGCAGCGCTGGATTCCATCTGCCCGCAGAGGCTATTGATCCGGGGGGGCCTGGGGACTCGGTGACACGGAAAAGAGCTACCAAAGTGCTCGGGGACCGAGGGAGGAGGGGCAGGGTCACTGTGCACGTGGCCAGCCCCAGAGGCAGCGAGCCGAGCCGGGGAGGGGCGGGTGTCAGGCCCTGGACCCAGCTGCACTCCGTAGGAGCCCCGCTGCCCTGTCATGCCCCAGGTACACGGGTCACACGTGCCCCAGGTGCATGGGTCACACTCGTGCGATGCTGCATTGCAATCTGGGGGAGTATCCATGCAGGAGCTGCCCTTGACTCCGGCTGCACCTGAAGCCCTGACCCTGGGAGCGTCCAGTGGGCCTGGGCTCGGTGCCGGCTCCTGCAGCTGGCAGGCAGGGATGCCAGCTGCAGGGGGGGGGGGCGAGGCTGCCAGGGTTGCCCCGGGCCGGCCTGGGCACAGTTTCCAATAGACGCAAGGCGCTGACCCGTGCTGCAGCAAAGCCCCTCAGCTGCGCTGCCCCCCAGGCTGGTCTGAGCCTCTGAGAAGGGGGTCCGCCCTGCCCGTCTGTCTGCCTGCCTGCCTGTCTTTCGCTTTTGCTGGCGCTGCCCTGCCTGGAGCGCGAGGGGCAGGGGCTGGCCCCAGCTGCCCTGCTTCCTGCGCGGTGCCGCTGCCCCGCTCCCTAGGCGCACTGCCTTCATGCTTGAACTGGCGGCCTAACGATCGGAGGCCGCTCCCCGTTTCCCTGCATTATTATTACCCATTGTTCCTGTTGCAGTTCAGTAGCCATGAATTATTGGATGTCTGCCCACACGGGAACCCTTTATTTCCGCCTCGGCACACTGCTGCCTCCAAGTCGGCTCCCACTTAGCCGCCCCGGGGCGCAGCGCACTGCCACGGTGGTGTTCACTTTCAGTGGCACGGGCGCCCCGACCCTCTGGTGTTGGTCCGGGCTGCCCCCATGCCCCGGGCACCGTGAGGGCAGAATAGACGCCGGCTTCTGCATACGCGCTCGCCCTGCCCGGGGGCAAGGAAGGGAGGACACACAGCGGCTGGGAGCAGGCCCCTTCTCTGCACCAGGCAGCGGGCTGGGGTCGGCGGACACGGGCTGAAGAGACAGGTGCAGGGAGAGCAGGGCTGGGGTTTGGGAGCAGGGCGCTGCGGGATGCACCTGCCCGATGCGTCTTCCCTGCTAGAGCAGTGAGGCAGTGGAGCGGCGCCCGGGGGAGCTGGGGATTGCTGGCGGTGTGCGAGAAGGTGGATGAGGGCTGGTGGGCTGATCTGGGAGCAGCGGTGCCCATGCTCTGCTGTGGCTGTCCCCAGGTATCTGGGCTTCGCCGGCTGCCATCTGGGGCCAGGAAGGAATTTTCTCCCCTCCTATTGCTAGGTCAGGACTTTTTTCTACCTTCCTCAGCAGCGTTGTATGTCGCGTGCAGCCCGGGCTGGGCGGTGCCCGTGCTCCTGCTGGCACCGACCCCGCAGGGTCCCGGCTGGAGGGTCTTGCCCCCGCGCTCAGCTCAGCCCCACACTGGACTGGGGCAGGAAGTGATTTCCCCCCTGCTCAGACTGGTCCAGACTGGGGAGGGGGTCTGCGGCAGGGACACGGCCTCAGCCTGGGCTCTCTGCAGCGCGTATTAACACCCTTTGCAGCAGCAGGGCGTTGGCCGCCCTGGCCCCCGCGGCTTCCCTGTGGCAGGTTTGGGTGCGAGGCCTGTGTCGTGCCAGGGCCGACCGTGTCGCTTCAGCGACAGCAGGACAGCCTGGGGGGAGCGGGGCTCCGTCTCTGCAGCACCGGCCTCTCCTCTCGTGGCCCCCCTCCCGCCGCTGCGTCCTGAAGCCAAGCCCCGCTTGCTGCTGCCATCAAGTGAAGCGTCTGGTCCGTCGTGCCGCAGCGACGGGCTTAGAGCAAGGCCGCGGGTGCGAGGTCGGGCCGGTCATCTGCTCCCGCCAGCGTCCACTGCCGAGGCGGGGAGCTAGGCAGGGAGCGTGCGGCCCGCGGGGGTGGAGGGGACGGGGTCGCTGCAAAGCACGTGCCGACGAGAGCGGCTCCGAGGCCATTAGAGCCGGAGCGAGCGGCCGCGCAGCCCACGCAGGCCCGCGAGCCGCTAACGAGGGTCAGCCGCCCTGCAGCTGCGAGGGGAGACAGCCCGGGGCCAGGCTGACGCGTCTCCAACCCACGCGGGTGGGCACGTGTGAGCCAGCGCCCGGGGAAGCTTCTGGCACGTGCAGACCTGGGAGGGTCGCCGCGCTCAACGCCAGGTCGCCCTGGGCCGTGGCAGAGGGGTGAGGAGCTGCTGCGTGTCCCAGCCCCGGCTTTGCAGTGGGATCTCCGCTGCGTGTCCCCTCTGTGGGAACAGCTCCCGCCAGAGCCGGGCCTGTGCCGGGAGTCCAGCCGCGGCTCTGGGCGCTAATCGCCGGCTGCCAGGACTCTGACCTTGCTGCTTTGTCCGCCCAGCACCGAGCAAGCAAGTCCTGGCTGCAGCTGGGGATTTTGCGGGAGCGAGGAATGAAGTCTCTGCACTCGTGGCAGCCGCGTCGTCAGAGCTCTGCAGCAGGCTGATACCTCCGAAATGCCATTAAGCACCTGGCACTGGGTCCTCTCCACACCCGCGTGCCCTCACTAAATCCTTCCCTGCGCTGCGCCCGCGCTAATGGCCTTATTGTTAAATGGCCAGCGAACGCCGCGTCGCACCAAGTCATTATTTTTCTAATCATCCTTCCATTCGAATGTTCCTGCCGCCGGGAGAGCTCCCCGCAGCTCCGGGCCCTGGCGGGAGCCGAGCGCCTGGAGCCCCTGGCGGGCCCCCGGGGCGCAGCGCGGCGCTTGCTCTTGCGAGCACCAAGCTAACGTCCCCACTGCGCCTCCGACCCGCATGGGTCCTGACCTCGGCCCCTCCTGCCAGCTCTGCCTGCCCTGCCGCCCCTGCTACCTCCGTCTGGCTTGGCCTGGTTCCCGTGGGGGGTCCGGGGGCTCTGAGTGGAGGGCAGGCTGCTCCCTCCGCCTGCCCACAGCCCCCGGAAAGGGGACAGGGACCGTGGCTCCGGGCGGGGGCTCAGCGCTCTGGGATCCCTCTCTGGAGGCAGAAGCCAAACCGCACCCAACGCTCTGGACGGCTCCAGACAGGCAGCTCTCGACGCGCGGCGGGGGGCGGGGGGGGGGTGTGAGCAGGAGCTGGGCTCCAGCCCGGTCGGCTCGCTGGCAGGATCTGGGCCCGGGCCCCTTCCTCTCGGGCCGTCATCTTTGCAGCCTGCAGCCATGCTCGGGGGCAGCGGGACCACGCACCCAGCGCAGCCCGGCCTGGGCCCAGGGACACGTGCTTGCGCGGGCAGGGCGCCATTCACCTCCCTCCCTCACCGTCGCTCCCTCTCCCCGCCCTCACCCTCCTGCCAGGCACATGCACACGCATGTGCACCTGAACACACACGCACATCCAGGCGCTTGCTCGGTCGTGCTTGCTCTCCTCCCCGGGCCCCGCACGCGGCTCCACTTGCAGCTGGTTTATACATCAACCAGCTCCCGGCGAGACTCGGTCCATTTTTTCCTTTAACCTTGAAAGGCAATTTCCTCCCCAAACCCTCTCTTCCCTGTAAACAATGTCTCTTTAGCGAGATTGCAGTGCGGGCTCCCGGCACGCCGGCCCCGAGCGCTCCATCACCAGGCCGGCCCCATCCGTCACGGGCGCGCGGCCTGCCCGCGCCCCTCCCCCGCCGCCGGGCGATGGCCTTTTCATCACTCCTACAGATTTATTTTACAATAATTTAATTTCGTCCCAGCTCGGGAAGACAGATCGGCCCCGGGGGCCACGGATGCGGTGCCGCATCATCCATCTGCTGCTCCTGCAGGAGCTGTGCGCTCGAGTCCCCTGCGCCCCCGCATGCCGGCGTCTCCAAAGGCTGCGGGGCTGCCGTGGCTCCGGCGAGCATGGGCGATCTCGCTGGCTCCCCTCCCCCTGCCCCCGGGGCCCTTGCCCAGGCCGCCC
>NW_005842875.1:353357-357022 GCF_000455745.1 Alligator sinensis
AGGGACACCCACTGCCGCAGCGGGGCAGGGTGCTGGCCACGGGGCTCTCCCTGCTCTCCTCCACGGCCCACCTCGCAGCCAGGGCGCTGCAGCAGGCGGTCTCCGTATGGTGGGTGCTGAGCCCCCAGCTGCTCCTTGTCAGAGCGGGAAAGGGACTTTGGAAGTGCATGTCTGCCAGCCTGGGGGGCCTGTGAGACGTGGGAGATGGGGGCCGGCTGGGTCCAAGCGTGCAGCAGGCCCAGGCTGCCCCCAGCGCCCTGCCAACCCTCTCTGCACTGCCCGGCTTTCATGGTGGGAGCCTCGTTGGTGCAATTAAGCTCCAGTGACTCCTCGCCCCAGGCACAGCCCCTTGTTCCCCTGTGATTCCGTGTCTGCGAATGCACCGAAACCTGCACCGGCGAGGAGCGCCTGTGCTCGCTGCAGGGGCAGGGGGCAGGGGGCAGGCACTGCAGAGCTTCCCCTGGCACCGGCACCCAGCCTGGCGCTGGCGCTGATGGTGACGGCTCTTGTCCCCGCTACTCAGCCAGGCCTTGACCCATTTCCAAGGCACGGCTGCGGTGGGGCCCGTGGCCCTCAGCCCCATCCCAGCGTTGGCCCCAGCCAGGGCCGGGGCAGGGGCTGAGCGTGGCTCCCGGCCGTGCTCGGGAGCAGTGCAGCTCTGTGCTGGCCGCGGTCGGCTGTTTGATTCTCGCCTCCGAGCCTGGCGGACACGACGCGGCAGCCGCCTGACCTCACTGCCCCTGCTTTCATGCGAGCTGCGGCGAGGGAGCGCGGAGGCGGCTCAGGCCAGCGCAGCCCCCGCTGGAACCGCCTCCCCGTTTAGCTCGGGCAGGACTCGGCCTCGGGTAGCGGCAGCCGGAGGCGCGGGGAAGGGGATGCAGCTCAGCGCCACGGGCTGCCGTGTCCCAGGGCCAGGATGGGGCAGGAACGGTAGCGCGGCCCAGGGGAGCCCTGGGCACCTCTCTCGTAGCTGGGCCAGGCTGGCATGGGCCCGTCCCAGGCGTGTGCTCACATTCACGCCTGCCCCAGCATGGGGGCCTGTGTGCTCAGGGATGTGGGGGGACACGGTCATTTCCAGGCTGAGCGGCCGGTTGCCTGCAGCCTCCCCTCTCACTCCCCTGCCTGGTGCCGTGGGCAGCAGGTCAGCTCAGCTCACGGCCTGCGCGGAGGTGATGGCCCCGGCTCCAGCCCCGGCCCTGGTCCTGCCGCGCGCTGCATCAAGCCTGGCACCCCCATAGCCAGGACCGCCGACCCCTCCACTTCCAGGGCCGGGCTCCGCGTTCACGGGCTGAGCCTCCCCTGCAGCAGGAGCCTGGGGACCTGCAGCTGCTCCCTCCCAGAGCGGGCAGCGCTCGGGTGTTGAGCGGGACCGGCGCCGGGACGTTCTTGCAGAGGGGCGCGTGTCCAGCGTGGCAGCGCAGCCCGGGCTGGGCTCCCCCATGGTCCTTTCGTCCTATCAGCAGGGAGCTCTGGCAGCACACGTGGTGCCACGCTGGCACCGGCACCAGCACGTTTCTTCTCGTGCTTGCTCCTCTAGCCTTTGGATTGCCAGTGCGAGTGCCCAGGGACGTCGGGCGCCTTTCTGTGCACTCATGCCTGGTGCCTCCTCGTGCCAGGCCCCTGCTGCACTGCCTCTGTGGCTCCCTCAAGCTGCTGGCACTGCTGGCTCCCCCGAACGGGCTCTGCGGGGCTGCTCCCACCGGGGCGGGGTTGGCAGGTGTGGGATGCATCCTCCGCCTGCACAGCCAGGGGATCCCCGAGGCAGACAGGGCTCCAATCCCCGTGGGCTGGGCGGGCGGGAGGGCGTCCATCCTTCCCCGCAGTGGCCTAGCAGCAGAGGTAATTTGCAGATGACAAATATCCCTGGCAGTAAATATTTCTCCCGCCCTCATCTTTCTGCGAGCAGATAAGGTGGCAGCGCAGTGGCAGCGCAGTTCCTGGAGAGAGACAAACTCCTCGGCAGTCTTAAAAGTCTATTGTGTCCCTGCAATTATTTATAGATAAACAGGAGAAAGCCAATAAGTGCAGAATGAAGCCGCGCGGCTGCATTTGTTATGCTGATGATGCTATCTCTCCCTCTCTCCCTCCCCATGCTCGCACACCCGCGTGCGCCTCCAGAGCGCAGGGACTGGGGACGCTGGTGCCTGGCAGCAGTGAAGCCAATGTCCAAATGCGAGGCAGGACGGTCGGGAGGTTTGCCTTTCCCGGGGCCCCGCTGCTTGGTGGCCCAGTTGCCTCCACCAGCAACAACCGGCCAATGCAGAGGCCTCTTCTGCGCAGTGCCGTGCAGCTGGCCCCTGTGACACTGGCACTGAGTGCGCGCGCGCACACACACACACACACACACACACACACACACACACACACACCCTGCCCCATGCATACACCTGTGCACCCTCAGCCTGCACCAGCCGTGGGCTCCAGGGCACTTGACTGCGTGGCAGCGTGGGGGGATCAGATGCCTCCAGTGGGAAGAGGTCAGAGCCAGGAGGAGGAGGAGCAGCTCTGGTCCATAAGAAGCATGTGGGTGGTTTTGGATGGGTCCCAGGCAGGGCAGCTGTTATTTCTGGGCTGAGATAAGACACGTGTGGGGCTGAGCTGGGCACCCGCAGCCAGAGCCAGGCCCCAGGGGCGGGAGCTGGATTTCAAAGCCCAGGCTGCTGCCTGCACCCTGTGAGTGCTCCCGTGTCCCGGGGGGGATTCCTGATTCCCTCCTGCCAAAGCACACACCTGCCACGCGCCCAAGTCCACACCCAAAGGGAAAGGCTAAAGTGAAACAGCTGTCTCCCCACGCATGCCGCTCCCTGGCTGTGCCCCCGTCAAGTGTGCACACACCATGCACACTCACTGCACACACGCTGCACATGCACCTGTGCTCGCAAGGTGGTCCCTGCCCTTCCAGCAAGGGCGGGAGGTGGGCGGCTGTCCGAGGCGGCAGGGGGAGGCTGCCTGCCCACCCGTGTGTGCATTTGAGGCAGGGGGCCGGGTAGGGGGCAGAGGGGCTGTGGCCGTGGTGGCCCCGGGCCCTGTGTCCTGGGCCATGCCTCACTTGGCTGTCCAAGCCCCGCACTGCACTATTGGCGCGTGGTCACTGGTGGGTGCACGGGGCCGTGGCTGGGGGCCCTCGGGGTTGGCACGCTGCTCCCGGCACACGGGCTGGGGTCCCGGGTCAGCACCTGTGGAGCTGCCCCTGCGTCAGTGCATGACCCGGCAGCCCCTGGCCTGCTCCCGGCCGGATGGATGGCGGTCCGGACAAGGAAGAGCCTCGTTACAAGTCGGAGGCAGCCACACGAGGGGATTCAGGATTAACTGGCGTGTCAGGGAGAAGTGATGGAGATTGCTGCTAATTAGTGTGTCTCCCCTGCCTGGGAGGGAGCAGAGCCGCGCTCCTGCTAACGAACCTGCCTGCAGCAGGCGGGCGGCGGAGGCGCCTCGCTTTCCCGGTGCGCTCGGCGCTGGGGAGAGGTTTCTTGACGTTAAACTTGCCTCGCGGCTGTGGATTTAGCTAAAGCGCCGGCTCGTGCGCGCAGCAAGGGGGCCTGGCGGGAGCGGGGCTGCCGGGCCCGTGTGCACGAGCAGGCGGCTCAGCTGGCCGGGCCGGCGCCAGGGAGGACGTGGGGCCCGGCAGGAGGCCGGTGCTCTGCGGCTGGGCCCGGGGTGCTCGG
>NW_005842875.1:357291-358067 GCF_000455745.1 Alligator sinensis
GGCCCGCCAGCGGCTCCCTCGGAGTGCCGGCAGCGGACTGCAGCTCGTGCCTTGCCCCAGGTCGGGCTTTGGGTGCGAATCCGGCAGCCCCAGCGGGTGGTGACGGCCCCCGCACCGCTGGGCGCCTCGGGGTTCCCCGCAGCGCGGCCCGCAGCACGGAGAGGCCTTGGGCGGCAGCAGGGATCTCTGCCCGCTGCTGCTCGAGGGAGAGGCCAGGAGTGAGTGAGCGGTGCAGCTCGCTGGCTCAGGGAAGATTTATCCAATCACTTCCTGCAGTAATTGGTATTCTGGGGAGAGCGGGCGCTGCGGCTCCAGAATCCCCCTCTATTTGTTTTCTCTCTGTCTTTCTCCCTTTCTCTCCCCTGTTCGGAATGAGTAATTCTGTCCCTCGCAGCCCCATTTACACAGCGCCTTTGCAGAGTGAATAATTAGTTACATTCAATTAGGTCTCTCGCGCGCTCCCTGCTCACTTCGGGGGACAGGCGCGCTAATGAGACGGCACATGTCTGACACGCGGGAGCGGGGCTTACACGCGCTGGGTTCGCGGGCACAGCCGGGGGCGCTGGCGCGGCGTGGGGGGCTCCCCGACCCCTCCCTCCCGCTGCCGGCTCCGGGCATGTCTTCGCGGCTCCTGGGAGCGGTGCCACCTGCTCCTGCTGCGCCCACCCGCCCTGCAGGTGAGTGGTGCCGCCCCGGGGAGCTGCGGGCGGCCCAGGACGGCAGCGTGTCACCGCCACGCCACGCCACGCCACGCCACGCCACGGGGGGGGGTGGGT
>NW_005842875.1:358287-358678 GCF_000455745.1 Alligator sinensis
CGCGCCACGGCCGGCAGCCTCGCGGCCCGTGCCCCGAGGGAGAAGGGATGGATATGCCACCCTTGCCCCCTCCCGGCAGGACACAGGGGCCGGGGCACAGGTGCGAGGCCTGGCCTGGCGCGGGGCCCGGGGCTGCGGCGCGTGTCCCCCTGCGAGCGAGGCACGCCGCTGACATGCTTTTATCTCTCTTATTAAACCTAACATTAGGTTTTAAGAGGCGCCTTAAATAACATGCCGCTGCCTGTACAGTAAAAGCCGCTCCACGTTCTGGCTGCTCCCGGCTCCGGGATTTATGGCCCCGGGCATATTTTATCGCGTGTGCTCGGGCGCTGACAGGTTATGAGCTCCGGCCACGTCCCCATTAGCGGCAGCCGCGGGCGGGAGGAGGGGA
>NW_005842875.1:359061-360010 GCF_000455745.1 Alligator sinensis
CAGGCCCGCCGGGCAGGGACGCGGGGAGCTCTGAGCCCACGAGGGGCCGAGAGCGGCCGGGTGGGGAGCCCTGGGCAGGGGCCGAGTGCGGGGCCTCGTCGGAGCCGGCAGGAGGTGGTGACGCACACGCTGGGAGGATAATTAAAGTTTAAATACCAGCTTTTTGTCAACCGTGCGGTGGAGAATAATTGAGCGTAATTGTTCCCATTGTGGCCGCCATGGCAGCGCACGGGAAGGAGAGGAGTCATAAATGTGGAAATGTCAGCTGCCGGCAGTAAATACCCGGCTCCTCTGAAGGTTGGAGCCGTGCATGACTGCGGGGGGCAGCAGCTGTGAGTGCACAACTGTGGGGGGCAGCTGTGTGTGCACACTCACCTGTGCATGTGCACAAAAGCACCTCTGAGTGTGAGTGTGGGGAGTGAGCAAGCGTGTACAGGCCTGCCCACTTCAGTGCCCGTGTGCACTGCGGGGGACGCTGCGCCCAGGACTTGCAGGCACGTCTCTGTGCATGTGCATGTGTGTGCTTGTCTGCCGTGTGGCTGGGGCCAAGGGGGAGCTGCGCCTGGCACTGGGGGAAGGCTCCAGGTGCTGGCCCTGGGCAGGGGGAGGTGGGGCTGGGCCTGCCCCTGCCTGGACAGGGCTGAAGACAGGTCTCATGTCCAAAGGAGCGGGGGCTGCGGCTGGGCCTGGGGCCTCCGTTCAGGGCTGGAGCCCGGTGGCTGCGTGTAGCAAGCTGCCGGGAACTTCAGAGGAAGGGGCCCACGGGCGATGAGCTGGGAACTGGCCAGGGTCCGCGCCAGCCTCACCCGGGACAGCCCTGATGGGGGACGGGGCTGGGGAGCTCCAGGCGTGGGCTGTCCCCACGTGCCTGGCACCAGCCTGGACCAAGCGCTGCCTGGGGCGCAGCTGGGGCAGGGCCCGGGGCAGCAGGCGGTGCAGTGTCCCCTTT
>NW_005842875.1:360212-364959 GCF_000455745.1 Alligator sinensis
CCCCCCGCCCACGCCGGGGACGGGGGCTCTCCAGCGCCTGGACTGCGGGGCTGGGGCAGGGGCCGTCCCCGCTGGGCGTGCACGGTGCAGGCCCCCGCATCCGGGAATCGCAGCGTGAGTGCGAGGGCAAGAGCAGGCCCGGGGCGTCCCCAGCGCCCATGCCAGGGGGGACACAGCCGGACCCAGCCCCAAGCTCAGAGCCCCAGAGTGATGAGAGCGGAGCACCGTGTGTGCCAGGAGGCACCGTGGGCGCAGCCTCCAGACCTTTATTGCCCAACGGGCAGATTCAGCATGGAGTCCCAAAATGCCTCCATTTCCTGCTTCCACCTTGGGGGGGTCCTGCCGCGGGCAATCAGTCCCCCACTGTCCTCGCAGGCCCTGGCATCTCTGCCCCGTCCGTGCACCGACAGCAGCCCGCGGGCACCCGTGACCTGCAGCCTCGTGCAGCCGTGCCACGTCACCCTTGGCCATGTGGGATCCACCACCTCTCGTGCTTGTAGGCGACGGGTGCAGGCTGTGCCCGTGCCCTGGGCTGCCTGGCGGCACGGCGGGCGCTGGGCCTGGCTTCCATCCGTGCGGGGCAGTGGGCCCTGGTGTGGGTGCCCCACGCCACCTCACGGCCTCTCCTGCTCGGAGACGTGGCTCTCCTTGCCATCCTCCTGGGCTACAGGCTGCCTGCCCACCATGGTCTCCTGCACGGGGATGGTCTGCTCGCTCGGCATCTCATCCTCCTCGGATGGCTCTGGGCGTGGCTCTGTCTTCACAATATTCAGCAGCATGGTATCCTGAGCGGCACAGGCAGGGGGTCAGGACTGTGCTGAGCACCAAGGGCACCTGGCGCTGGGGGAGACCCAGGCCCCAGCCCCCCAAGGCCTTCCCTTGGGCTCCTGCTGCCCCCCTGCCCAGCCCTGGGGAGTAACACTATCCTCGCAGGCCCTGGCATCTCTGCCCCGTCCGTGTACCGACAGCAGCCCCCGGGCACCCGTGACCTGCAGCCTCGTGGAGGACCCTTCCCCAGCACGGGGACACTCATGCCCCTGCCCCTGCCATCCTGCACAAGCCCTCATGGAGCGGGTGCCCCTCGGGGCTGCACCTTCCCCCTGAAAGCGCCCTGCCCTGTGCCTACTCTCCCTGCCAAGCTGGGCATCAGGGTGCAGGGACCTCCCACACCCCTTCATTGGCAGCACATCTCCCCAGCAGCACCCCAGTCTGCTCCACACCTCTCGATCCAGGGGGACTTGAGGATGTCCCTGCTTCTGCAGCTGTCTCTGGAAACCTAGACAGGAGCACAAAGCGAGGGAGTGAGCAAGCGCTTAAGCATGCCCCGGGCCGGCCCCAGCCCAGACTCCCCACATGGGCACAGCCCGACGCAGCTCTCTGCCAGCCCCCCTCTCCTGCACCTACCTCTGCGATGCAAACACAAGAAGAGCCCCAGAGCGCAGATGGCTATGCCAGCCAGGATGGAGAACAGCACCAAGACCAAGGGGTGGCTGGGGCTGCTGCGTTGTGGCTCTGCAAAGAGTTGTGGTCAGCCGCTCAGCCCCGCGCTGTGCCGCCCACGTGCCCCTGCCGTGCCCTCAGCTGGGGGCCTGTCTACCCTCAGGCAGATGCCAAGCCAGTGCGATACACCTGGCCCTATCCACCACACCCTGTGGCCTTGTCCGTGCAGCCCCTGGCGCCAGGCAGGCCTTGCTGACTGCTTGCACGGGCACTGCCAACTGCAGCCACCTCAGGGGCGGAACCTGCAGCAGCTGCCCAGGCTGCCCAGGGGCTGGAGAGCCACAGCTGCCCTGGCGGGGATGGGGGAGCCGCCTGACGGGCTGGATCAGGCTGGGGTAGGGGCCCCAGCAGCAGGCCAGTGAGCCGAGGGGGTCCCCTGGCCCAGCTGTGTCCTGCTGCACCCGCAGCATGGTGCCCAGGGTCTTGGCACTCACCACACACCACGTCGGAGCTCCGGGTCCCATTCTCCTTCTTCACCAGCCCCTTCTCCTCGCATCTGCAGTGGGCATGGACATGGCTTCATGAGCTCAGACCCCACAGACCATGGAGGGAAAGCCAGGGTTTTGCCAGGTGTGTCCCTGCCGGCAAGTGTCTCCGGGCTCCCTCGCTCACAGCCACTGCTCCCCTCCCTGGCTGACCTCCCAGCGCCGCACCCCCACCCTGCAGTACCTGCTCCAGGGCTGGCATGGCTTGCTGTCAGAGGTGACATTGGAGAAGCTGCCGTCCGGGCAGGGCTGGCACGTGGGGGGCGCATCCTCCTGGGCTGGAACAGAGCCGAGACGACCGCAGGGGTGAGCGTCAGGCAGGCGGGGGCGGGAGAAGGTGTGGGGCACGAACAAGGACACCCCGACCTGTCTGCCAGGCTCCCCCAGAGCAGGTGCAGCATGCATGCCTGCCTGAGCGGGGCCGGCTGCGCCCCCTGGGAGGTCCCTGCACCCGCTCTGTGCTTCGGAGCCGATGGCCTGTTCGCCTGCCCTTGCTGGGGCTGCTGTGACCTGGCGGTGGGGAACCAGGGTTGTGCAGGGCAGCATGGCCCTGTGAGCTCTCGGGTTGCAAGTGCCAGGCCGCACTCACCTCTTGGCACAACCCCGAAGCCTGGCTCGCAGCGGGGGTTCAGCTTGCAGGTCTGGCACTGGGCGCTGGTGCAGTGCATGCCCACCTGGCAGCCACATGTGACATCCTCTTTCTCACTCCCCGGCGTCTTTACCACCAGGCCAACGTCTGCCAAAGGAAGGGAGGGAGGGAAAGGTGGGCCACGGAGCCAGCCACGGCCAGGCCCCTCCCGTGGCAGGGGCTGCTGGAGCATGGGCAGGGCTGCGTGACTGCTGCCTGCCTGGCAGACAGCCCTGTGCCGGCACCTACTGGGGTCGCAGTATCTGTGGGGCACGCAGTGATTCTCCTTGGTCCAGTGGGCCTGGAAGGACCCCACCTCGCAGTGGGCACAGGTGGACAGTCCCGACGCCTCGCTGCATGCAGCCGTCACCTTCTGTCCTGCAACACACAGCACCCGCGTTTGCTTCCTGCCTGGTGCAGCTGCCCATGGAGCCCAGCACCTGCCATGCCCCCAGCACCCAAGGAGGTGCCACTGGGCACAGGGGGCTAGACCGGCCGGCTCTGCAGGCAGCACCAAGCCCAGGTCCCGGCCCTGGGGGCCAAGGTAGCCGAGGTGGTCCCCTCTGGGCCCAGGCTCTGGCGCAGGGAGGGGCAGGGAAGGGATCTGCTCCGTACCTGGGGCGCAGCGGTAGCAGCACCTGCCCTCATGCACGTACTGCCTCTCACTGCATTGGATGTCCGTCCCAGCGGCCAAGTGCTGGAACCGAGCAGAGCACAGAGCTCAGCCACCGCGGGCCTGGCTCCCACCTGCCCCAGACCTGGCTCCCCTCCCCTGCACGGTGCCGCCTGGCACGGGCCGTGCACCCTGCGCTCGCTCGCACCCTGCCCACGTAACCACAACCACCGGGACCGGAGCTCTGCCGCCCCCGCGCCGCCCTGAAGTGGGATCCCAGCGGTTCTGCTGCGGCAGGCGCATGGCAGCGCCCTGACCACATCTCCTAGCAGCTGGCGAAGGCAGGGCCCACCCGTGTCTGCCCCGCCTGAGCAGGCAGCCAGGGCAGGGGCAGGGCTGGGAGCCCAGGTGGTGGCTCAGGGCTCAGCCTCCTCCCCTGGCGGCAGTGCTGGGCCCCCGCCTGGCAGGGGGATCCGGGGTGCCCCTTCCCCGGGGTGAAGCTGGGCCAGGCTCCCCCAGCAGTACAGCAGGGGTTGTCGGCAAGCAAACAACCCTCCTGGGCTGGCAGTGCAGCAGATGCCCCTGCAGCTGCCCCTGCCCTGGGGCTCAGCCCCGCCAGGCACCGGGGTCCGGGGCAGCGTGTGCCCTTGCCGGGGTCCATGGGCGGTTCTGTGGGGCCGGGGCTCTGCCCTCAGGGAGGGAACTGCCTGACGGGGCCCAGGGCAGGATGGGACCCTGGGTCACAGTCAGTGCCTCAGAAAGGGGAACTGAGAGACGCCTCCGCTCGCCTGGGATCCCCCGCCGCCCACGCGCAGCCCTGTCTGCTTCCACCCCTCCGCCCCAGCCCATGTCCCTTCAGCCCCCGCAGCCTGCCCCTTCTCCACGCTCCTGCCCCGCACGCAGCCCGGGCCCGTGCCCAGCCAGGCTCTGCGGCAGCACGGCTGAGCCCTGTCCCCTGCAGCCTGCTCCGGCCTGGGAGCGAGGGGCAGCCGTGCTGGGGTCCGGCCGTGCTGGGAGATTGAGGGATTCCCAAGCTCCGAGCAGGGCACCGGCACCGGCACCGGCACGCTCCACTGCCCAGGCAGGGGCTCCCGTGTCGCCGAAGCTCGGCCAGGCGCCTTCCCTGGCCCACGGGAATTGAATGAGACAAATCGGTGCCCTCGCTGGTGCAGGGCAGAGGACCTGGGATGGCCACGGCCTCCCAACGCCTCACTGGCACCCATGGGCCTCCAGGTTGCAAAGGGATCCTGGGGGCCTGCCCAGCTGCCCCGCATGCCCTGAACCCGTCTCTGCCCCACAGGCATCAAGGTACGGCTGTCCTAGAGGCACGGCCCCTGGGAACGGGGCTCCCCGGTCCAGCCGAACACCAGGCAGTGCCCACCCAGCGCCGGCTCTCCCCCTGCCCCTTCGCCGCGGCCCCTGCCCGGGCAGGCGCCAAGGAGGCCCCTCCCCGCTGCGCCCCGACAGGCCAGGGCTGAGCTGGGGGTCCTAGCAGAGGCTGCCAAGCGGCTCGAAGGCCTC
>NW_005842875.1:364973-365521 GCF_000455745.1 Alligator sinensis
TGAGAAAGTGAAACTCACGCCCAAGAGGCCTCGGCAGAGTAGCCAGAGGAGGCCGAGCAGACAGCAGGGCTCCATGCTGCGAGGGACCCTCCTGCGCCGGCGGGGCGGCTACCTTTTGTACTTGCAGTCCCGCGGCCGCCCAGGAAAGGGCTGGGGCTGCCCAGAGCCAATCCGCGCTGCAGGGCACGGGGGCCCAGTCCCCGCAGAAAAACTCCCCGTCTGCTTCAGCCAGGGCTGGGCCGCGCAGCCCAGCCAGGATTTCCCTTGGCCCCCGGCCAGCGAGGCGGGGCGAGAACAGGCCTCGGCAGGCTGGCAGCCGCAGCACCCACGCGGGGGGACGCGCCGCAGCATCCCTGAGCCGGTCCCGGGTGCAGCCCAGGCACGTCGGGCTGCGTTGGGTGCTGCCACCCCAGTGCGTGCTCTGCTGTGCCGAGCGCCCGGCTGCGGGGCTCGTGGACATGGGCCTGCTCCTCCTGTCTCCCCGCGCGCCCCTCCCCGGTCTCCTGGCACAGGGAAGTGTGGCAGGACAGCTCCCTGTGCCAGGCAGG
>NW_005842875.1:365583-369239 GCF_000455745.1 Alligator sinensis
CCTCCCCCCGCCTGCCCTGCAGGCAGCTGCCCGGGCCCAGCGGTCCCACGCTCCGCGAGGCCGGCTTGGCCTGCGCTGTGTCCTGAGCTGGGTGCCGGCGCGTGCTCAGCATGGGAGTTTCTCCCTGGCAGGGCAGGGCAGGGCAGGGCAGGGCAGGGCGGTTCGGGAACAGGCGCCCCAGAGGGGCAGGCACTGGCCTGGCTGCAAGCCGGGGCGTGGCAGGGCCACGACGTGCTTGCCCGTGTGAGCAGGGCCTTGTGGCACTGTCCCACAGATCCTTCTGCCCCCCATTTTGCCCCTAGAGCTGTCCAGAGCCCGGGGATGATCCCCTGCCCTCGCCAGAGCCTGTGGCTCCCCTGGGCTCCTGGCAGCCCCACATGCCCGTGTCCGGCCGTGGCAGGCGGGCGCCCTCACATAGCAAGCAGGGGTCCGCTCGGGGGCACGAGCAGCCCTGAGGTGTCATAGCATCATAGACTTATAGAAGTCGGGTCGGACGGGACCTTGTAGACCTTCAGGTCCAACCCCCTGCCTGGGCAGGAGAGAAACTGGGCTCAAGTGACCCCAGCCAGGCAGGCATCGAGCCACTTCTTAAAGCCCCCCAGGGAGCCGGCACCCCTTCCCTTGGAAGTCGGTTCCAGATCCTAGCCGCTCTAACTGTGAAGTAGTTCCTATGGATGTCTAACCTGAACCTACTCTCCAACAGCTTGTGGCCGTTATTCCTTGTTATCCCGGGGGGCGCTGGGGGAAACAGGGTCTCCCCCAAACCCTTCTGGTCCCCCCTAGTGAGTTTATAGACGGTCACAAGGTCCCCCCTCAGCCTTCTCTTGTGAAGGCTGAACAGGTTCAGGTCCCGTCGCCTCTCACTGTAGGGTCTGCCCTGCTGCCCCCGGATCATGCGGGTGGCCTCCTCTGGACACCCCTTGCTGCCCGCGGAGGTTGGCCAGAGCTGCCACTGGGGATGGTGGGGGCAGTTCTCGGGCTTTTCTAGCCAGTCATCCTGGAAGCAGAAGTGCTGGGTTTCAGTTCAGCTTCTGCCTGGGGACTGCTGCGACGTGGGTGACGCTGGGACCAGGGGCTGGGCATCCTCAGGCTGTCAAAGGGGCTGCGTCATCAAGAGCCCCCGCAGGGCTGTTCCTGCCTCCAGGACCCTGGGCACAGAGAGCCAGGACGGGGCGTCCACAGGGCCTGGAGCAGAGGATTCCCCGGGGCCGGGGACCGGGCAGCCCCGGGGGAGTTCCACGCACCGCTGACGAGGAGGATGACGAGGAGGCTTTCCCAACCCGCTCCTACTTCCCTCTGCAACTTTCCAGCTTCTCCTGAGAGTGCAAACTCTAGGCAGGAAGGGGCAAAGTGCTGCGCCTGCCTGCCCATGGGACCCTGCGCGGTGCCAGGGCCTGTCATGCCGGGGGGACCCTTTCCGTTCCGCTCTTGCCCCACATCCGTGCTCGGGGGGCGAGGGTCGGTCCCCGGCTGCACTCTGCCCAGCCACCCACGCATGGACGGCAGGCCCAGCAGGAGGGCAGCAGCCTCGCCACGCGCCCACTCCCTCCTCCGGCCACAGACTGCCCACAGACACCCATGCGGCTGACAGACGGGATGCGACGGGGCTGTCCCTGCCCGGGGCATCAGCGCAATGGCCCCATGCCTTTCGCGTGGCTGCAGTGCGCCCGCGGGGCAGCGCCCAGCAGTGCCCGTGTCCCTGGCCCCGCGGCCCGGTGGCTGTCTGAGGGTGAGCCGCGCTCCCCTCGGTGCCGTCCCTCTGCCCGGGCCTGTGGCAGGGCGGCGTGGTGCCCTCCCCCACCGTGGTGCCTGGCCCCCAGCCCCTGCCAGGCGCAGCTGGAGCGAGGCAGGAGGGGAAGGGAGGCTCTGCCGGCCGTGTCACTTCCCAGAACAGCGTCTCACACGCCAAGCAGAGGTCCCAGGGGTGTCTCCGGAGCAGAGCGGGAGGGAGGGGCTTTCCGGGTCTGGGCTCGCACCAGGGCCTGGGAAATCCCGCACCGCCCTGCGGCTTGGCTGCCCAGGCAGCCTCTGCCGGCCCTCGCGGCCGGCGCCTGCCGCCCCTCGGCTCCCACGGCTGCCCGGCGCCGCCAGGCCCGAGGGCCCTTGTGGGGGCTGTTTCCAGCCCACTGGCGCCAGCAGCTCCCCACTGCATCCGGCACCCGTGAAGCATCGACATAACCGCCCGCTCCGGCACCTTCCTGGGGGCTCCCCGGTGCTGGCAGAGCAGTGCCGGGGCTGGCATCAGGGCCGTCCATGCCGGGGCACCGACACCGCGCGGAGCCCACCCTCCGGCACCGACGCAGCGGGCCCCTTGGCTGTCACCAGCACCACGTGGCCAGCGCTCGCGGCGTTCTGGCTCGTCTCTAGGCAAAAGCCTCGGCTCCAAGTCATGGGATGTGGGAGGCGCTGTGCAAAGTGCAGCCGCACAGCGCCCAGGCCAGGAGGCCGTGCCCGTTGCCTGCACCCAGCCCCGGGAGCCTGAGAGTTGTCTCAGATGCCCCCAGCGACTGCGCCCCCTGCACACCGCCCCCCTCACCCCCCACTGCCAGGGGAATCCCGGGGAGCCGCGTGGCTGGGACCGGGGTCTCGTGGTGCCACCCAGTGGCCATCGCGGGGCGCAGCCGCCACGGACGTGAACTTGGGCGTTTGCAGGCAGGGCCCACGCGAGCCACAGAGCAGGGAGGGGAACTCCCCCGTCCTGTGCCCACGGCCACTGTTGCCCTGCCGCGGGGTGGAGAGGGCACAACTGCCCCCCACGGGGACGTCTGCCACGGACAGTCCAGTGCAGAGCAACAACATCGCGGAGGCAGGAGTGGCAAGGACAGGCTGAAGGAGCTGGGGCTGAATCTGGAGCAGGGATTTGATCAGTTTTCCAAGCCCCGAAGGGCTGTGACAGGATGGAGATGGCTCTTCTCTGGGGCCGCAGGGGGCAGGACTAGGAGCAAGGACACAAAGCCTGGCGGGGGCACTCGTGGCGGGGGGCCCAGGCCGGTGGCGGGGTGGCCGTGGCCCCAGGCCCGGGTTACCAGGCTGGCAGGGGTGCTCTGTTTGTCCACCTTCGGGGTCGCGGGCCCAGCCCTCCACGCCACGGGCTGCTCTCCTTCGCGTGGGGAGGCTACAGACTAAGGGGACATCTGAATTCTTGGGACGATGGATGAAAAACGGACGGGAGCGCGGGTCAAAGGTCCAGAATACGTGCACGGAGCGGGGACGGAGCAGCGCCGGCCGGCCCTCCCTCCCTGGCGTCGCATCGTCGCCTGCACGGTGCGGGCCCAGCCCTCCACGCCACGGGCTGCTCTCCTTCGCGTGGGGAGGCTACAGACTAAGGGGACATCTGAATTCTTGGGACGATGGATGAAAAACGGACGGGAGCGCGGGTCAAAGGTCCAGAATACGTGCACGGAGCGGGGACGGAGCAGCGCCGGCCGGCCCTCCCTCCCTGGCGTCGCATCGTCGCCTGCACGGTGCCGGCGGACGCTGCCGCGTGCTCCGCCCGAGACGCGACGGGAGCGCAGCGGGGGACCAGCCCCCCCGGGCCGGCGGGGAGCGCCCACTGACCACTGGAAGCAACGGGGAGATTTGCACAGGAGATTTTAAGAAGATGAAATTAATGACGTTACGTCACGTTGTGGGAAAAAATCTCCCGGAACAGCTTC
>NW_005842875.1:370289-391955 GCF_000455745.1 Alligator sinensis
GCAGGTCCCTGGGGCCGCACACGCTTTGCTCTCTCCTGGGACCTGGTCCTCGCTCATTGGAGGTCTCGTGAGGTTTGCCTTGTTAGACCTGTGAGATGGCTCCTTTCTCTGCTTGTTGCTGCGTTTTCTCACATACAGCGCACGCTGCTTCCCTCCGAAAGGAGCCGTGCGCGAAGCAGGGAAGCTGTCGTCTTGGCTGGGAAAGGAGCGCTCCTGCACGCCATGCCAGCTGCACGAGTCTCATGCTGCTCCGTAGCCACTGGCAAAGCACCGCAGGCTGTGCCCAAATGGCGGGCGGGCGGGCAAGCAGCTGGCGGTGTCTTGGAGGCTTGTGGCGTGGGAGATGCTGCGCCCTGCGAGGGGCCGGGGCCTAACCCCAGGTGACAGAGGAAGTCCTCCTGGAAACAGTGCGGTGCCAGGAGCGCCCTGCGTGGCAGACTCCCTTGCGCCGGCGCTGCCTGGGGTCTCGGTGTTCCCAGGAGGACTCGCTCTGCGACCCGCACCCGGCTGTGGCTTGAGGAAAATCTTGTTTTTCTATATTTTGCCTTCCCAAAGCAAGAGGTGTGTTACTGGGGGGGGTGTTGTATGTGAGGAAAGGTGATACTCGCTCCGGCAATATAAACCAAGGAGCTCCAAGTACTTGTGCATGGTACAGTGATGGGCACTAGTAAACAGCCCAAGACCACAATGCTTGTGTCTAGAATTAGAATTAAACTCATCAAAGCATAGCTTGAAATTACCGAGCACAGATTTAAAGTCAAATCGGGTTGACGATTTTCATTCAGCAAGACAGGAAGGTCAAACCCAGCAGCAAAATATCTGCCAAGTTTCCACGTTCTTAAGGATTTCTCTGGAACGAAGCTTGCATCAAACAGATCCAGGTGGCTTCTAGTCTGCAAGCGTGTTGCGTCTAACTGCGTTCCAACTGAGTTGTAATGGTTGTGGGTGTGAAATGATGTGCATAGCCATTCTTCTTTTTTGTGAAGAGTTGCATTTGGAACCAAAGCAAAATGGCTCGAGGACGCAAGAGCAATAGCATCAATCAGAGCGACTTCACTAACAGCACCAATCCGCAGGATTTAGAGAGAAGACTTTTTGTCGGCAATTTGCCCACAGACCACATGACCCGGGAAGAAATGGAAGAGATATTTTCAAAATATGGCAAAATCAGGGGTTAGTATTTTATTTTATGCCTTTTAATGGCTGGGAAGTTAGAAACCTAATGTTCATGGTTATCAGAATGTCCTCTGGTCATTTCTTTTCTTAATATAAATAAATAATCCCCAAACAATTAATGACGGCTTTCCTTATCTGCATTTTCTTTGAATGCTAAATTTCTTTGGTAAAACTGAAGCCTAAGGCATTTTAGACTGTCCTGTGATATTCTCTATTTTATCTTTTGTGATTTAAGGTATAATACTATACCATCCAAGTCTGTTCTTTATTTTTCTCTTAATTGGCTCTTGGTCACTGTCCAGCTGAAGAAGCTGGCCTGTTTTATGATCTTTTACAGCTGCATACGGTTTTTCTTTTCCACATTTTGTAAACTCTGGCCTCTGTTTAATGTGTGTGTGTGGGATAGATGTCCTTTCTATTTGCTGGCCCTGGCCTGGTGGGGTTTGTCATGGCCCGGGTGTTGTAGCGCTGTCCCCTACTTGTAACTGGTCTTGCACTGCTGTTAATTTTTCCAGCCCTCAGCATGTTCCATGGCTATGGGTTCGTGCAGTATGACCGTCTAGAAGACGTCCAGGCCGCTCTGGACGGTGAGAAGGGCCGCCTTTTTAAAGGGTATAGATTAGGTAAGGAAATCTGCTACGTGCTCTTCTCCTGACCCCAGCATGCATTCTGGTAGAAACATGGGGCTTTATCTTTAAAGCTTGGTGGAAGGACCATTGTGTGAAACCTGCTTAGCATTAGCTTAAAAAAAAAAAACAACAAACTTTCTAGGTGTTTGTATTTTTGCGAGATCTTTCTTCCAGTCTTGCCTGATATGGCAGTTATAGTGCTTTCTCCTTGTCACCTTGGTGTTTCTTCAAACTGGTTTGGTTGTGTTGGTATTTAATATTTACCAACACAACAATGACCACAATATAAAGAGAACCCAACCCCTCTTACCTGGCATTTCATGGAATTTCTTTATAAAATCCCTGGTAATTCAGTATCTGCCCTCATCTGGAAGTTAGTGGTTGCTGACGTGAAAATGATCACACAAAGCATGTATATAAAGTTTTGGCCTACAGTAAATATGTATATACATGCAAGGTGCTTTAAAGAGAACTGGTTTCACAAAGCTGAAAACAGCTGAGCCAAATCAGCTGGAAGGAAGATATTAAACAGAAGGATGAATAAAATGGAAGCTAATAAGGAGCTGTATGCTAAATGTCCAGAAAACCATAATTGCAAAAGGCTATGTATCTGACTTAGTAAGGGTATAGAAATAGTAATTAAAATAGAAGATGGAGGAAGTGGGTGGTGATGGTTAAAAAAAAAAAAACTTGGAAATTTTGCAAGTTTGATGAGGAAAGCAAAAGGACACAAGGAGAAATCTGTAGCCAACAGAATTAAGAGTAATAAGAATTAAAAAACAAAAAAACAAACAAAAAAACAATGGGGAGGGGGGTGGACTGACAAGAAAAAACAACAACACCACAAAAACTCTAGCAATGACCATTGTTTCAATACCAGATGGAAATGGAACAATTGTCAATGATAATGCATAAAAGCTTTCTCATTGTTCAGTGAATATTTGCTCTGTACTTAAAGCTAAATGATGTATTTTTATCACGATGATAACATATTTTCCATTCTACTATTATGGAGGAGAATGTTAAAAAGCAGTTGCTAAAATTGAATACTTTAATCCTTAGGCCCATATAACCCATGTCTCAGAGGCTTAAGAGCTAGGAGCTCTTTTTCATTAATTCATTATCATCAATCAAAAAGGGCCAGAAAGATAGGAAATTGGCTGAGAGGGTTGGGACTCTTCAGGCTGGAAAAGAGATGATTGGGGGAGATTTTATGTGAAAGGTCTGTAAGATAATGAATGAACTGAAAAGGTGAATAGGGAACTGTTTTCTACTTTCTTATAACGGAAGAGTTAAAGGGCACTTGAAATTAGCAGGCAGCAAGCAAAACAAGGTATGCTTTTATGGAATTAGAAGTAATATAGGAATCTTGTTGCTACGGGGCATTGTGGAAGCCAGTAGTATAACCACGTTCAAAAAGGGATTAGACACATTGATGACAGGTTGGTCCATTGGTGGCTAGTAAATAGGAGTGTCAGGGATTGTAACTTCAGGCTCACAACATTCCCAAATCTGCGAGTGCTGGTGACTGGCAAGGGATGACAGGGTATGAACCACTCTACACATGCCTCGTTTCGTGTACACTTCCTTGCAAGCATCGGCTGCTTGCCCCTGTTGAAGACTGGGCTAGGTGGAACTCGGGTCTGGCTAGCTCGGGGGCCAACAGCCCCTGTCAGGCTAGAGGCTGGAACAGCCTGGATCCAGTCTGACCCAAGCTGCAGGGCTTTGGCTGTGCATCAGCTGGGGTGGGGTGGGGTAGGGGCTCCCTGCACCCCTGCCGAAGCCATGCAGCTGGGAGCTGCACTTGCACCACAGCTCTTCTCTCAGCTCCCCAGCTGCAGTACGAGCACAGCTTCCAGTTGGGGGAGAGCAGTAGCAGTGTGTGGCGCTACCCTCCATCTGGGATCTGTGTCCATGTATCCACTGCTTTCTCCCAGCCCCGCTGCTCCCCAGCGTGTGTGAGTGCAGCTTCCCCCCAGAAGGGAGCTGGATGCTGCTTCTGTGCTGCACCTGCAGGCCCCATGTTGCCAGCCCCTGAGCTAGTGGTATGGCAGTTCTCATTAAATGCTATCAGCATTAAGAAAATAGCATAGTCTTGGAAAATGGAGGAAGCTCCAGAGGTCAGAATAAATGCTGAAAATTGCACTGATATTTAAAAAGGTTAAGGGGGGCGACCTGAGTAATTATAGAATTGCCAGCCTGACATTGATCCAGGCAGAATAATGAAGTGGCTGATAGAGGACTCTATTAATAAATAATCAAAGGAGGTTGAGGTAATTAACACCAGTCAGATGGGTTCAGGAAGAACGGCACTTGTCAAGCTAACTTGGAACCTCACAAAAATCACAAGGTTTGGTTGTAAAGACAAGGGTACTTATGTAACAGCCTCTAGGAATCTGTCAGACTTGAACGTGTCCATGCCTGTTTTATATCTTCGGTGGATTAAAAACTGGCTGATGGGTCTCTCATTGCGACTGTCTGTGGGGATTGTCATTGAGCAGGTCTGTTTTTAATGGGGTCCCATGCACTTCCATTCCCGGGCATACCTTAGTTAATATTTTTGCCATGACATGGTGGACTATAAAATGGTTATGGACACTAGGCAAGAATGCAGTGAACTGGGGAAGGGAATAATGAAGAGGGCGGGTCACCTGGTGCTGATTTGGATTGTTTGGTAATCTAGATGCAAACAGAAATAGGTGTCCGTTTAATCTTATTGTCAGGTCACCTAGGGGTAAAGAATAGAGGCTGTGTTGACAGGGTGAAGGCTGCTCCCAGGGAAGCAGCAACTCAGAAAAGGGTTGGCAGGGGCAGATCAGCAGAGCTAAGCCCAGCCTGATGCCATGACCCAAAGAGCATGTGTTGTCCCTAGATCTGCCAGCAGGAAGGGGCTTCGGTAAGAGCAGGGGAGTGATACTACCTCTGGGCTTGGGTCTCGTGTGGCTGCCACTGCAATCCCATGTCTGTTTTTGGCGCCCATGGTTCAAGAAGTTTTTTGTAATTGGCCAGTGTTTGGGAAGAGCCACCAGAAGGATTAAAGGATTGGGGAACATGTCTGAAATGTGGTAACAGAAAGGGGACTTCAGTCCAGCAGACAAGACGAGGGTATAACAAGACCAAGGCTGGAACTTGAAGCTGGACAAATTGGGGTTGGACATGAGTAAGTTATGGGGCAGTTTACTAAGGACTGTGCTGGAGTCTCCATCACTGGCAATTTTTAAATCAAGATTGGATTATTTCCCTGTAAAAGATCTGCTGTAGTTCAGTGTGATTGCATTAGCCTTGAGGTAGGAATTAATTCAAGGATATCTTGCAACTTGTGCTATTCGAGAGATTGGACTGACTGATAGCAAAAGGTCCATTCTGGCCTTAATCTATGAATATTCTTCAAGATGAAAGATTTTTTTTTTTTCCTGAAAATTGTCTTGTAAATATGAATCTGTAAATGCTGCTAGCACTAAATAAAATGTTGTTGAAAATCCTTCAATTTGCAGAAGAGAAGAATCCTTGTGAAGGGTGCTTCTTCTTTCAGTAGCCTTTTTGTTCAAATTTATGTATAGTTGAATTTCATTCTTGTAACGATGCATGGGATTGATTGTGGCACTATAATCTAGATTTTCATAGTGACATCTTAAAATAAATAAAGAAAACACTAAACGAAAGCAGCAGATAGTGCTTTTCTGAAAGGGGGGCCTGGTAAGGGTACGTTGCACCGGAGTTCTTAACTCCATTTTTGCACTGCACTAGACGTCTGCCACAAACCCACTGACACCCCTTTGTGTCCCTGCTGAATAGATCTGTTTGGAGAGTAAAAGCCCCGTGTATATAATGGTGAATAGAATAATAGAGTTGGAAGGAACCTCACAAGTGGTTTAGCTGAGGGGTATTGAATGTATGGCCTGCAGGTTGGATCTGGCCCATGGGTGTGGGTCCATCCTGTCTGTGGGGCTTCTTGTGGGCTGGATTTTGCTTGTGGGACTCGTTGCCACAGCAGTGTTCGTTCCTGTGGAAATACGCCATTTCAGCACTGCTCTAGAACCCGTGGAACAAATGCCAGTCGCCTCCCCACGCCCATTACCTGCTGGCCGAAATTGGGGTTTTCAGTCGCTCCTGGCAATTCAAATTGGCAGCCAGAAAGAGGCTGGGGGGAGCAAACAGCAGTGGTTTTAACTCCCTGGGTTCAGAAGCCAGTGCTGTAACAGGCGTGACGGCCGCAGAGACCAACACCATCACTGCTCACAGGTCAGCCAGCCCATGGGAAGCTTCACGGTCTGGTTTCGGCCTGCAGGGCTCACTACATTGGACAGCCCTGGCTTCATTCATCCTCTGGCATAAATTCAGGATTTGCTGTCCTGAAGTACAGTAGGAAGCTGTCATGCTTACAGACACCTGCCCATTCCTTCCTCTAGGGAGGCTGTCAGTAACGAACAGTCCCACAATTCTGGTGCCTGCTTGTTTCTTAGGTTACTGTTGTCTGTTGCTCAAGTGTTTGCTTCTATTTGGCGATGAAAGAAAAGACAAAGCCAATTCTTTCCTGGCTTAAAGCAAGAATGAAGATAAAAACCAGCATCTTTCTTCTAATGATAACTGTAAAATTCACTCAGGAAAGGCTGAATTGCAAGAGAATAGAAAGCTCTAAATTAAGTAACTAGATGCTGTGAATTATACTGTTAACAAACCGCTGATACGTTCCAGCTCTTGGGTGATTCTTCCCAGGTTCTCAGCCTGAGCACAAAACTATCCCGAGCCATTTCTATGGAGCAGTTAATATGCTTGTCTCCACTCAAGCAGATAACAGCCTCACTTATCTGCCTCGGACACTTTCATGGTTTTTGCTGAAGACCAATATCACCAGTAGTCTGGGCTGAACTTGTACTCTCGGCGACTACGCTGTGGTGATCTGCTCTTCCCTCTCCTCTGTGCTCACTGAAAGCTTCAAGGGACATTTTGATGCAGTTAATCACAGTAGCGCTTTTCAGATTCCTGCTCTGTTACGTTTGTTTGCATTTCATCGACCTGAGAGTGTTTTGCTTGCATGAGGTTGACTTTGCAGGGTAGCTTTTGCTTCAGGACCCGTGATTCTTCTTCCTGAGTTCTGGTGTTTGAGCAAATATTCTTCTGGAAGGCAAAACAATTTGGTTTTGAGAGACTTGGATTCTTTTCCAGAAGTCAAGAAGCATGGTCCATTGGCAGGGCTTGCTCTGAATTTTTAACTTAAATATACTGGCCAACAGCTTTCCATTTGCAAAGAGCTGTTTGACTCTCTCCTCCTGGAGTCTGTAGGCCCATAGACTGTAGGAGAAAGGTATTCTTATGAGATGAGTAGAGTGGGCATGGGTCTAAACACAATAAAAGCATAGAGTTTTAAATAAGTTGTGCATTGTCTTTAGTGGGAAATGGGAGAAATCTATCACCAGTCATTGCATTGTACCATCTTAATCTAATAAAAAGTGTCAAAGTGACAATGTCTCTTTGCTGAATGGATTTTCTTGCCCCATCTGGTTGCTTGAATTTGTTGCCTTCATTTGAAATGTGCTGATGATCTTTTTTTTGTTCCGTAGCATTGAACAGATGGGTTGATTATTCTTTTCAGATATTAATAAAGCAGCGGAAAGAAGAAATATGAATAAGGCTTCATCAAGGTCCAGCCCAGGACGAAGGTAAAGTACCTGGAAGCAGTGAGTTATACTAGGAAGGTCAAGCTTTAGGGCGTGAGCCCACCTTCCTCTGCTAAATTTCTTTCTTTCTTCCCTCACCACCGTCCCCACAGCCAATGGAGACATTTGAGTGAGCAGTCGGGACATGGCCACTCGTTCCACAGGTGAAGGGCCTTGCTGGTCCTTGTTCCTCCTGCTGTGGCTACAGCTGAGTGCTGCTTTGCAGCATGAGGTTGTATGAGGTTGGTGGGGAAGGATAAACTGCTGTTTGTTCCTGACGGCAAGTGTCAGGGAAGCCAAGGCATCTGTAGAGAGTGCCATGGTGTAGCCTTCTCCATGCTGTGCTGCAGAGTACCAGCACTTGACATCTGATCTCAAAGGCTTCCAGTGCTGCTATGAGACTGGAAATGAGCCTGCAAGCAAAGCACGCTGCAGGGAGCCTACTTCCCTGTGCTGCACCACCCTGCTCGGCATGGACATCTAGTTCTGGATCATGGGGCTGCATCCCCTCTGTACAGTTACACAGTGGATGCTGGGCATCTGCATACTTCACCCACACATCCCTACCCCAGTAGACTCAACACATGCAGCCTCTGCGTGTTCCTGTGTCTGGCCAGTCGCACAGCAGGAAAAGAGTCCTGCACCCAGTCCACGGTACACCATGAAGTGTGAATGGACACCCAAGGTTCCAGTCTGGCGCACAACATATAGCTTCTCTGGTGATACCACCGAGACGATCTGTGCGGAGGGAGGGGGTGGTAATATTATTGCAGAGAATTCAGTCTCACACGTCCATTTTTCTTAGCTACTTTTCAAATTCCCTCCTGTCTGAGGGCAGATAAAGTCCATACCCCTGAACACCCAGCACAGGGCTCCTTGCAGGCAAGGTACTGTGAGTACTTCTGTGAGGGGTCAAGTGTATGTAAAACAAACATCCTCATCTGAGCTGTCCACCTGCTGTGACATCCAGATGTACCGGGGCAGGCTGCCAAAAGGTGGTGGATGCCATGTGCCGTTAGCTAGAGACCTTGGGCAGACACTTCCCTGTGCCTCCTGCTAGGAGTAGAAGACGTGCAATTTACAGCACGACTTGGGGACAGATACGTGGTATCTGTTGCACTTAACCTGCCGAGTGCAAGCAGGCTTGCAGGGGTCAGATGCCCTTGGCATTGGGCCCGGGTGGTGCTGCAGGAGCGCAAGCGATGAGGGCTGGATGCCGTGGGCATTGGGCCCAGGGAGAGCCACACAAGCGCAAGCGTGGGAGTCCAGTTACTGCAGGTATCAGCCCTGGCCCCTGGTGACACTGTGGAGCGCAAGCGTGCGGGCAGCAGGGAAGGGAGCAGATGCTATGGGCCTTGGGCCTGGGCAACATTTGGGGGAGCGCAAGCGTGGGGTGGATGCCACAGGCCTTGAGGCTGAGCGGCGCTGCAGGAGCGCTAGCCAGGACGTGGGGGAGTGGGGGCAGACAGTGCTGCACATGTGTTTGTGCTGCACAGGGTAAGCGGGCCTGGTGGACCCCTGCGAACAATGGATGTGTACAGCCCATATGCTTGTGTGTCTTGTCCAGGTAAGCACGGCTGGAACAAATACGCCACAGCGTACAACGTACTGAGACTGCAGCTATGGCACTTGAATTGTATACTTGCCGCTGGCTCATAGCGAGATGGCATGCTGTGTCTCCCTGGGAGTATACAGTGAAGTCCAGATGGGTGCAATAAGTGCCGTGTTTTCTGCGGATGTCATGTGGGGGAACATCATCTTCATCACGTCCCCTCTGGTTACGCTTGGGTGAACGGGGATGCCTAGGAAGATGACTCAGTGTCCTATGCAGATACCACATCTCTTCCCGTAGGTCCTGGGGAGACCTTGTGTCCCTGGTACAAGTGCACTTTAATCACCAAAAAGACTTCTGCATGCACAGACAAGACTTGATTTTTACAAGATGCACACTGTCTGGGTTGTGAACACAGCATAGGATGTGCTGTGCAGCCCTCAGGTGTATGTGGATGTCTGAGCCATCCTAGCTTGTACACCTGCGCATTACTGATCAGAGAAGAGGGTCCTAGAAGAGCTTGAGTTTGGGAACCAATCAACATATCAGAGCCTGGCTCTAGCTGGTGACTCTTGGAGCTTGCTCTCCCCTTGATTCTTAAGTGAAGCTGTCAGCGGTGCAGAATTCATCTAATAAAGGGAGGTGCCTTCTTCCTTCTGTGGAGGTGCCTTCATGCATCTTCCAGGATCTAGGGTAGTTGGCAAGGGGCACTTAGGAGCCTGGCCAGTATTGAAAGGAAGCTTTATTGAAATCAACTGAGTATTTCTTTCTATCATTTGGAAGTATTCTCCAGATGGTAGCCACATGAGGAAGATACTTTATCTTGAAGCACAGTGCTCCCGTTCCCAAGGTGCTTATACATTTGTGATTCAGAATAGATTGAAAGTCATCTTTGCTGAGCAAAACCAGCTGGGATTTGGAAAAGGGCTTACTTAGTATTTTGGAAAAGAAGGCATGTAATCTTGCACCTCCCTGCCTCTGCTTCTGCCTGAGTCTGGTATGCAGGCTTGATATAATCAAAAGCCTGTTGAGAGAGGTCTTACAGGTACCCGTTCCTGCTGGCAATGCAGAGCTGGATAAGTTAGTCCTGTCCTGATCCAAGGCATCCTGCAGTCCAGTGTCAAGACGCAACAGTGGCTGGCACTGGTCTCTAGTAACTCCACAGAACCAGTCATGAGAAGGAGCCTGCTGTTTCTGTGAACACAACACGCTCTTCTGGGAAGAATTCCATTACCACTGTTCTGCTGACCCTTTTTCTAAGTGGTAGGTTGAACGGCTGGTCCCTCTGACGCTGCAAACTGCTGCATCCTTGGGGATGTGGGGACATGGCACCCTAAGCCTTTTGTAACCATACTCCTCAAAACAAACACTGCGTGTGAAAGTCTCTCGCTATCTTTGAGGCTGTGCAATGATGCCTTTGTCTTTCTGGCTGTTGCTCTCTTGTTCCCCATACGCACTGCACTCTTAGGGGTGGTCCAAAGTGCATTCTCTGGACCTTGCTGGTCTGTGCAAGACATGTGGATAAAGGAGCCTTTTCAGATGCCTTGAGCACCACCCATTTGGACATTTCTAGGTATGGTTATTTTGCTGGGGGATGAATAAACTTTCTCCTCCTCTTAGGCACTTCAGGTAAGAGGTCTAGGCTTGTTGATGTTCATTTGACTTTCCATTAATGGATTTTCCTGGTACCTTCCCCAGGGAGCCATATGTGTATGGAGATGGCCGGGATGGAAGACGTGATCGGTCCCCTCTTCGAGGGAGCCCCCGAAGAGAACCAAGGGATAGCAGGGATGGTAGAAACGGCCGAGATTCCAGGGATGCGCGCGAGATTCGTGGGCGAGACATGCGTGACTCCAGAGATGCCAGAGACCACAGGGACCCCCGGGACATGAGGGACCCTCGCGACTTCCGGGACATGAGGGACCCTCGTGACTTCCGGGACCCCCGAGATGTGAGGGACCCTCGTGACTTCCGGGACCCCCGAGATGTGAGGGACCCTCGCGACTTCCGGGACCCTATGTATGATCGCTACAGGGATGTGCGGGAGCCCCGGGAACCTGTGTACAGGTACCTCGCTGCCAAGCTGTGCTGGCCAAGCTAGTGGAGCATGGGGCTGCCTTTGTGATTGGGGGGGTGGGGAGGTAGTGGATTCTCAAGCTGTTTGGAAGATGTGGTACCTGCTTGGTAATATGGGGGAGGAGAGGCAGGTCCATACTAGGGGTTGGAAGGCTAGTGTGCAGCACACTGGAGAAGTTGGTGCTGCCCTATAGGGTTATGCTTGTGCACGGGAGCCCTCATTTCTGGCTGTGAATGGCTTGCTTGCAGGAGAGAGGAATCGTATGACCGCTACAATCGCGTGGAAGACTACTACCGGAAGAAGGATGACTCTTGCTATGACCGTTACAGAGATGACTTTGACAGACCCCCCTTGAGTTCAGAAGGTCAGTGCCCCAAGGAAAAGCACATCAGCCAATGTGGCATTCTCATGCGCAGGTTGCCCCATTTGGAGGTGGTGGGAGGTTGCATTCAGCCGTGAAACGAACTGAGGGGTACGGCTAACCTGTATCCAACGCAGTAGAACCTCCGGCGTTGCAGGCTGCTGGAGTAGGTGGACTGCGTGTAGCAGCGGCCCGAGTGGGTCGAGGGGCAGTGTTCCTTCCATTTCCGTGGCTTCCTTTCAGAGCGACTGAAACGTGAGGAGCGCCGCAGGGAGGAGCTGTACCGCCAGTATTACGAGGAAATCAAGCGGCGCTTTGAAGCAGAGAGGCCTGTGGACTGTTCTGTCATAGTGGTCAATAAGCAGACAAAGTAAGGAGCTACTTGGCATGATCAGCTGGATGCTGTGTGTCTGGAATAAAAAGGAGAGCAGGTTTTCAGAGCAACTTGCCTTGCAGCTTCTTGAATGGAGAGAGGCTTTGAGTAGTGAGAGTTTTCTTTACTGCTTTGACAGAAAACACTTGCAGTATTGTGACCTTTTAAATTTGACTTGTTTCCCTCCTTTCCCCCTTTCTATACCAGCCTGAAATGTCATTCATACAGAGTTAGCTGCAGTAGTCATTACTTCTGTCTGTTCATTAATTTATTTGTTATTGATTAAGGAATGGGGCTACCACGTATCAAGAGGGTGCCCATTAAGTAGATTAGGAGCTAGTCAACCTGGCGCGCATCTCATAGAGGCTGTTGACAGGGAATCCTCACCAACGGTGGTTATGTCTAGTGATGTTCTGCAAGGATCTGTGTGCAGTATCGCACTATGTAACACATTTAATAATGGCCCTGGACATGGGTTAAAAAAATCACAGCTGAAAAAATCTGTGAATGGCATGAAGACAGGGAGGAGGGCAAGTGATGAGGACAAGGCACTGGTGCAGTTCCCTGGAGGCCCCTTCCAGTACAACGTGTGCAGGTCATGGATCTGGGAATGAAAGGGGTTGGGCACATCTCCAGAGCAGGGTACTTGATCCATGACTTCCCAGGACCTGAGAGAGGGTTGTAATGGAAAGGCAGCTCAGCAGAGGCTCCCTGTGCATCGCCTTGGCCAAAAAGGCAAATGTTGGCTTTGCTTGTGTGGATGGCCAGGAAACAGGGAGGCAGTTTTCCCTCAACACAGCCCTGGTGAGATCAGTGCCAGTGCTGCACCTGTGTGCACCGTGAAAGGATGCTGGAAAATGGCATCTTGGAAGAAAGCCACAAAAGTGTTTTGGGAGCCAGAAAAAATGCTTGATTGAGAGCCTTCAGCTCGGCCCATGCAGCTCATCAGAGAGCCAGGAGTCACTTAATTGCAGTCTGTGTGCACCTTCCCAGGGTAGAGCTCCGAGTGCTGAAAGGTGCAGCAACAGTGAGCATTTGGAAGCTGAAGCCAGACCTGATTAGGGATAAGGCACATCCTTAGGTGGGAGCAATTAACCCTTTGAGTAGTCTCTCAAGGGAAACAGTGGGTTCACCAACCCTGGGCACCTGCCTGGAGGATGCTTACATCAAGTGTAAGCTGTTGGGCTCAGTGCAGGGGGCACACAGTGGAGTGGTGTTACCCGGGATGGCAGTGTGTGTGATCCCATGGTACCTCTTGGTCATAGCAGACACGACTCTTGAGGTCTGAGGGTAATGGGGAATCCTGGGTCCTGAGATGTGGATGGTACCTTCTCTAGGAGTATTGAAACATGGCTCTATTATAACTTGGCTTTGTAGCCATGTCCAGATTACTGTAAATACAAAGAACAGGCCGCATTGACATCAACAGCTGTCAGCAGGCCTCAGATTCCTGTTGGCCAGGTACTGAGTATAGCTGTAGCCATGCCTGTTTTTGTGGAGGCTGTTATTTCTGCTTTGAGTGACCAAAGCTCCACCTGCTTCGGTTGAACTAGTTATCTGAACTTGTTGGAGCTCATGAGGATGCTGGTGTTGGCTAAGCTGAAATTAGTTCTGAATAGATTCCAGCTAAACAAAAACAAACTGGGCTTCACACCAGAACAGCTATTCACACAGGCATTTGTCATTTTAACTAGCCAGTTCAGAACCCTCTTCCGTTCCACTGGATCTGCCTAGCCATGTAGACAGACCGTTAGAGAAATGAAGGCAGAGGTGTGGGCACAGTGTGCCAGGGTGTCTGTGCATGACCTGGGCTGCTTTCCCTCTGTGCAGGGAGTATGCGGAGTCAGTAGGACGGAAGGTGCGGGACCTGGGCATGGTGGTGGACCTGATTTTCCTCAACACTGAGATGTCGCTGTCTCAAGCCCTGGAGGACGTGAGCCGAGGCGGCTCTCCCTTTGCCATTGTCATCACCCAGCAGCACCAAGTTCACCGCTCTTGCACTGTCAACATCATGTTTGGCACACCCCAAGGTACTGGGTCTCGGGGGGACAGGGTGCCATGCAGTCACTGCTGGCATGGGCTATGCTGAAGGGCTCAAAGTGCTGCTGCACTGATTGTTCTGTCAGGCAGAAGTGCACAGAGCAGAACACATGCGGCTGCATGTTGAGGGGAAGGAGAGCAGGGCTCAGCGGCCTACGCAGATTATCTATTATTCTGTGTATGTCCAGCCCTGCCAATTAAAGGCTTGAGGCAGCTTACAGTAGAGAGCACAGTAACTTAGAGAAACAGCATAAATTTTACAAGTCATCAGAGCTTTAAAATCGCCTGTAGAACACCTCGCCATGGTATCCTAGGGTCGGAAGGGACCTCAATAGATCATCGAGTCCGACCCCCTGCATAGGCAGGGAAGAGTGCTGGGGCTAGATGACCCCAGCTAGATGCTTATCCAACCTCCTCTTGAAGACCCCCAGGGTAGGGGAGAGCACCACCTCCCTTGGGAGCCCGTTCCAGACCTTGGCCACTCGAGCTGTGAAGAAGTTCTTCCTAATGTCCAGTCTAAATCTGCTCTCTGCTAGCTTGTGGCCATTATTTCTTGTAACCCCCGGGGGCACCTTGGTGAGTAAAACCTCACCAATTCCCTTCTGTGCCCCCGTGATGAACTTATAGGCAGCCACAAGGTCGCCTCTCAACCTTCTCTTGCGGAGGCTGAAGAGGTCCAGGTGCCCCAGTCTCTCCTCGTAGGGCTTGGCCTGCAAGCCCTTAACCATACAAGTGGCCCTTCTCTGGACCCTCTCCAGGTTATCCACATCCCTCTTGAAGTGCAGCGCCCAGAATTGCACGCAGTACTCCAACTGCGGTCTGACCAGCGCCCGATAGAGGGGAAGTATCACCTCCTTGGCTCTGTTCGTCATGCATGATGGCAGACAAGGGGGCCTGGTTGGGTTGTGCCCTTGGTTGGCGATGTACAAAAGAACCCAGGAAAGAGAATCCTGTTATTGTATTTTGTGGCTGGGACCAGGGCTGGGGCCGTTCAGGAACTGCGGGGCAGCTGAGGCATGGCTCCAGGACTGAGCAGTGGATTCACAAGCTGGGAGGAGCTGCCACCTGTTTGGTCAGGAGTCTGAGAAATGATGCAAGCCCAGGCTGGAGCAGTGATGAGTGTCAGGCAGTTTGATCAGATTAGCTGGCCTGGGCTCGGAGCGGAGCGCCTGGTGTCTTAGCTGCTCCCTTCTTTCTTTGTATAGAACACCGCAATATGCCCCAAGCTGATGCCATGGTGCTGGTGGCAAGGAACTACGAGCGCTACAAGACAGAGTCGCGGGAGAAGGAGCGTGAAGAAATAGCCCGGCAGGCTGCCAAGATGGCGGATGAGGCGATCCTGCAGGAGCGTGAGCGGCCGCCCCCCGTGGAGGAGGGGGCACGAGGGGGGCACCCCCCTGGGATCCAGGTGCTCCTGAACCTGCTGGCAGACAACCGCTACCTGACTGCTGAAGAGACCGACAAGGTCATCAATTACCTGCGAGACCGGAAGGAGAGGCTGCTCCGGGGGAGCTCTGACCCTTTGCAGGGTGAGTTCCCTGGCTGGAGGCAGCAGTGGCTGACCCTTCAGGCTGGGGCAAAGGAACATGGGCCCAGGGGGCTGCTTTGGGGCCATGGTGGGGAGATGTAGATTTGTAACCTGGGCTCTGGCTGCCACCAGTGGGGACTGGGGGGTTCTAACCATCTGGGGAAGGGCCTTGCCCAAGGCCTTGCAGGGACGGGCTGCGATTTGGTCAGGTTGGGGTGTTGTGCCTGGAGGTGGTTCTATCCGTGACCTGCACCAGGGCACGGTCTCCCTCCTGCGGTGGGTAGCAATTGGCTCGCGTGACTTGGGGATTCACCTGTGGGGCTGTTCTCCAGTGCTGTCACAGCTGGGTCTGTGGAGCACTAACCCTCTTCTCTCGCTCTCCAGCTCCTCTCTCAAGACAGTCCCTTGGGGCCCCTTCGGGATCCTCTCTGGCTGGCCAGTCCAGCCACTCCAGCTCCCAAGCCCATCAGAGCACCCCAGCCCTTGCTTCTGCCAGTTCTGCTCCAGCATCCTCTGCGAACCCCCAGCAGGAGCTGCAGGCAAAGATTCTCAGTCTCTTCAATAGTGGGGCGGCAGCAGCAGCCGCAGCAGCAGTGGTCAATAGCAGCTCCGTGGTGCCCCCGGCGGCCTCGGGCGGTCCTCAGAACCCGAACTTAAACCAATCCCAGCAGAGAATGCAGGCCCCGGGCAGCCAGCTCCCTTCGCTCGCCGCCGCTGCCAGGAATGCAGGCCCGCGGCCCGGAGCGCCGCAGCAGGGCCCCGCGCTCTACGGGCAGCACCAGAATCGTCTGCCAGCCCCGAGCAACGTGGCGGCCCAAAGGCCAGTGTCTTCTGGCATCAACTTCGACAACCCCAGCGTGCAGAAAGCCTTGGACACCCTCATCCAGAGTGGTCCTGCGCTCTCCCACCTGGTGAGCCAGACGGTGGCCCAGGGGCGGGCGGGGGCCCCAGCCCAGCAACCCATGGGCTCCTACCAGCGGCACTACTGAAGCTGAGCTGGAGTCCCCCCTTCCTCCCCTCCCCCCTGCATTGCCATACTCCTAGTTGTTTAAAGAGTCTCCTCCTGCCCCTGATGCGGGCCCATGTCCTGGCACATGCATGTCCTCTCTGCTGTGGCAGAGCTCACACCAGCACCACGGCTGCTGAGAGCTGCTGGTGCTGCCTCTGCTCTCCTCTCTTCTCTTCTCTTTGGCTCGGTTGGGTGCATCTCCAGAGCTAAAAATGAGCTTGGAGCTGCTTTGGGTCACTGACTCTTGTTCCAGCTGGAACCTGTTCCAGTGGCAGCGCATCTGCCCCGCCCCAATGCTGGCATGGCGTGGCATGTGCTCCCCACATGCTCCGCCTGGCTTTGGGGTCAGTTTAGGGTATGCGGTTTGGGGTCAGTCTTTGAGGGGCATGGACAAGGGGGAGGGTGCGGTGCGTGGCCTGGGTTTTTGGGCTGCTTTGCTGGTCCCTGATAAGTGCTTGCAGAGGTGGTGATCAAAGGCCAGTTGTGCTCAGGGCTCTGGGTAGTGGCCTTGTTTGGGAGGGGCCAGGTGGGGCACGTGGTATGTGTTTGGTTGGATAAGCAGTGGCCTGTGAGCCACGCAGAAGGCGCAGAGCAGCAGTGGGACTTGGCTGCGCTTATGCAGCGTGGGCCTGTGCCGGACTTGGTCACCAGCTAGAGCAAGGCAGTGCTAGCACAGTGAGCCCAGCACGGGTCCCCTGCCTTGCCCACATCAACAGCCCTGCCACCTTTAGGGCTGGCACTGGGGCAGATAACATCAGAGCTCCGTGCTGAGGCTAGGACAGAGACCCCAAAGGCTCTGCCCACTGCCCTGGACCCACAGCTAGCATCACAAGCAGCCTGTGGCATATAGCCTAGAAGTTTGCTAGACGATCAGCTGGTGGGCAGGTCTGCACTCGGCCCAGCTGTCGTGTTGCTGCTTGTGGGCTCTGGTCCATGGTGGGGGACGGGGCAGTGCTGAGAGGCTCCTTTGGTTTTATAAAGTTTTTTTCTCCCAATGTTCTTGTAGCTCCAGCGGGCCCTCGGGTGGGATTTGGGCAGTGCCCCTGGCCCACGTGCTGCTGGCAGGATGCCTGATGACTCTGGCCGGCTCACTTCCAATGCACGTCCTTCTGTGAAGCCACGAGGCTTCCCGGGGGCTGGGGTGGGGAGCAGAAGGAAACGGTGAGGCAGCGCGGGCCGGCACTGCAGCGGTTGTCCCGGATGGTTTGTGTTGTAGCGTTCTCCTCTGTGCTGTTAACATGAGGACATGACTTTTTAATAAAAAGGCAGGACGAAGGCTGTGTTGTGTTCTTGCTGCTCCCCGGCTGGAGGTCCAGTAGAAGCGTCCGGGGCGAGCTGCCTCGCAGTGCATCACACGGAGCCTGCGTGGGGGCCTGGCCCCAGGGAGCGCCCAGAGCCACCCCTACTGATAGGGGTGGGTGGTTGTGCCCCTCCGGGGGGAACAAACTTAGCTGAGGGTAGGAGCCTCCACCTGGGAGCAAACCCCAGGTAGCAAGTCAAGCCTGTCTACTGCAGTGTTGAAGCCATGGGCTTGTGTCCCCTCAGCAGCAGCTGGGAGCAAGCAGGGCTGCCTGGGGGCCTCCCAGCACCATGCCCTGACCTGTGCTGAAGGGCACTGAGGTGAGGAAGGGCTGCAGGATGAAAGGCCTGACGGCCCACAGCTGCCATTGCTGAGGAGGAAGGGCTTTGTCTGCTGCTGCTAGCCTGCTGCAGCTGGTGTTAGCGCAGGTGCCATTGCTGGCACCAGTGCGCAGCCATTCCCTGTCCCAGCTCAAAGCCGCGGGGCAGCAAGCAGGGGCCTGCCTTGTCTGCTCCTTGCTGCTGTTGTGCTGACCTAGACGGGCCCTCGTCGCCTCCCCTGCTGCCCTCTTCTACGAAAAGAGCGTCTCCTTGGCCAGCAGGGGCCGGGCCGTGCTCCAGCACTGCTGCATGGAGCTGCTTATGGCCTTTGTTCTGCCCCTGCCCAGTAGGAGTGGCAGGGCAGTGCCCAGGCGTTCCAGCCACCGTTGCAGGCTCTGCCCATCCTCTTTTCTAGTGCCAGGAGCACGGCCTGTTCTGCAGCAAGTGAAAATGCACCCAGGCGAATGGGGAAGGGTGTAATAAAATTGTTTATTGCATTTTGTGCAGACAGGAGTCTAGAAAAACAAGTACAATGAGCTGGAAAGCATTAACAGGAGCATTCGACAAGTGGGGAGCATCTCCTCCACTACTACCTGCACAGAGACACAACTATGGCCAGGCGGCTACTGCGGGACTGGCATACGCATGGAAATCAAATGCAAGCCTAACACTCCTCTTTGGGTTTGCAACCGGTTTTATTTACAAGGCTGGAAGGGCATTGCATTGCTCTGCACACAGATTCTCTAAAACACAAAGCGCACCAGGTCACTACAGGTCTATTGAAATATTGCACTCGGAATAAGTCACTTGAATGGACGTAAAACATCTAGCTACGTTGAGTCGAGGGGCCTGGGGGAGCAGACGGGGCAGGAACATTCATAACAAATATATTGCACATGTAGCACAGAAAAGTGTTTGTGAAACCAAAGCCCCCTCGGGCTGCGGCTGCTGGGTTTCAGTCCTGCCAGGCAGCAGAGCGCCGCGGCCCTCCTAGTGCAATGCTTGGCCCCAAGCAGCGTCCAGGCCTCCCTTGCGCTCCAGTGCCTGGCCGCCTTCACGTTGCCTCCATCTGCCGTACAGCACCCGGGAGCGGGTGCGGGACTTGGCATGGAGGCCTGGCAGCACCCGGCTCAGAGCAGACCACAGCCACCTCTGTCCTGAGCACCTCGCTCCCTGCTGCCGCAGCGGGGGCACCGGGCACCGGCCGGCCGCTGCAGTCACAACCCTGCATTCAGGAGGTAGCGTCAGCGAGCCCCAGGGCCAGGTGCTCTGGCCTGACCCGTCCCCTTCACGTGTCTGCACGTGCCAGAGGGGCTCGCAGGTCTGCCACGGGAGGGCACGTCACCAGGGGCAGTGGGAGAGGGCACACTGCGCACGCAGAGGCAGAACGTGCAGGGCAGGGTGGGGGTGTAAACTAGCATGCAGTGCTGTCTGCTGAGACTGGCCCTCTCCAGCCCCGGGGTCGGCAGGGGCTTCCCATGGAGGCCAGCACCCCTGCTTGCCTCAGCCCGGCGGTGCTGAGGCAGCCCTTCCCGTGTGCCCAGAGCTGCAGCCGTGTGCCCGCAGGAAGCCAGGGACCGGCTGGCGGGGGAGCGACCAGGGCGGGGGGGGCGGGGGGGCTGGGGTGGCGTGGGTGGGGAGAGGCTGGATGCTGCCTGAGATGCAGGGCAGGATGGCTCCTGCCTGCTGAGTCGCTGGGTGGGGGGCTGCGGGGAGATGGGGGTGCGGCTGCAGTGCTGGCCTGACCCAGGCCATACGTCCTGGCCCTCTGGCCTCAGCAGGCTTGTGCTGCTCTGCACGCACCACAGCCTGGGGGGCCGTGTTCCCAGGGCATGCACAGAAGGGCGCTGGCAGCCCATCTGCACCCGGACCTGAATTGCTGCTGCGCTGCCAGGCCTGCGTTTGGACAGTGGCTGCCCCGGAGCCAGGGGCTGCAGAGAGCGCGCGAGGCAGTGGGACCGGGCGCTGCTGGAATGGGAGGCTGCAGGACCAAGGCGCCGGCGTGGGGGGTAAGCAGGCAGCTCCCCTGCGCACTGCCCGCCTGGGACCCGGCTGCCAGCCTGGCCTGGGCTTGTGCCTAACGCACGGACAGGGCAGGAGGCACTTGGGCAGCGGCAGGGCAGGTCGTGGGGAGCGCAGCGCAGGGCAGAGGGGGCGGGTGCCGGTTCTGCCCTGGAAAGGGGGGGCAGGGCAGGGCCATGCCTTGCAGAAAAGCTTCACCGCCCCTGCCTCTGCTCACAGCAGGGCCAAGCGAGGCCCGGGGGCAGGGAAATAGGCACCTGCAGAGGGAGGCAAGGAAGCAGCCTGGAGCCTCCACCCCCAGCGGAAGCTGCTCGAGGTGCCCCCAAGAGCCTGGGCCAGCATCCCCAACCCGGGGTCTGGTGGGAGCGGGCCCAGGGCCAGGGTCCCGCTGGGCCCAGCCCTTGAAAGGGGGGGTCTCCTTCGGGGCCTGTCCTCGGGTTGGGGGGAGGACAGACCGCTGACTCAAAAGGCTGGGAGCCGGGAGCCGGGAGCCGGGGTGGGCTGTAGGCAGGCGGGTGTTACTGTCGGGCACGTGGCAGCTGGGCCAGGATCAGCGTGGCCGGGCAAGGGCGCCGGAGCAGGCAGCACGCGGCGTGGAAGCTCAAATCTGCTGTGAAACAAGTTCCGAGAAGTCGGCGACTTCTTCTCCCTGAAAACACTCGAGTGGGACGCGGGTGATCCCCGCGCCAGCCCTTCCCGGGGCCACGGGCGCCTTCCCCACCCGCGCCCGGCTTGTGCCTCCCTGCAGCTCTCGGCATAGATACTCTCTGTATATAGACGTCTTCTGCTTCTATGGACATAAATAGGGTCACTTTAAAAATACGTGGGCTGTCCTATGTACACTATGTACAGCGGGGTGGCAGGGGCAGGGAGCTCGTTGCCCGCGGGGTGCCACTGTTCACGCAGGGGGGCACAAGCTAGCCTGTGCCTAACCCTGGCCCTGCCTCGAGGAGCTGGGGCTCCCCAAGACCCTGAGGCCTGGCGCACGGAGGCTCAGCCAGGGCCCGGGGCAGCTGGCAGACCCCGGGGTAGGGGCCTGGTGGTGCAGGCTGGAGGGGCCAAGCTGAGGCTGGGAACCAGGCCCAGCTGCCCAGGGCAGAGGACGTCCCGGCCCTGACTGGGGCGGCAAGGGCCGGGGCTGAGCAGAAGCAGTGCCATGCAGGGGGCTGGCTGGGGTCCAGGAGGCGCCGGACCCTGCGCGGGCATGGGGCAGACCCTCTCCCTGGGGGTGCCGGCACACAGGGTGGGCACAGCCTGGGCACAGGTGTGTGCACGGGCACCATGTGCACCTGGAGCCGGGCCGAGCTGCCAGCCCTGCCGTGCACAGGCCGTGGAGCGCCCAGTGCCCAGCCCCGAAGCCAGGGAGGCGGCTGTGGGGAGCCAGAGGGGTCTTGGCCCAGCCGCCACTTTCCCCCAGGCCGAGGAACCAGCTGTGGGGAAGCAACGGTGCTCTCTGCCCAGAGCGCTGGGCCCTGCCCGTCCCCGCCAGCCCCTCCAAACTGGTGCACAGCGACGGCCTTGTGACTGGGCCCCGCTCCCTGGCTCAGGCTGCTGCGGGCCAGGGGGTGCTGGCGAGGAGAGCGTGCTGGTGGCCGCGCTGTCCCCCTCGGCGCCGCCTGGGA
>NW_005842875.1:392238-393478 GCF_000455745.1 Alligator sinensis
CGCGGCGCGGGCCTCACGAGTAGATGGTGATGACCTCCCGGCCCCCGCCGCGCACCAGCAGCACCCGGTCCAGGTGCTCCGTCAGCACCTCCAGGAACTCCATGTCTGCGCGCGGTCAAGGAGCACAGCTGCGGCCAAGGCGGCTCCTGCCCTGCCCCTGGTGCCAGCCTGCCCGGGCCCCGGGGCCCAGCTGGGCCAGCCTGACTACATGCCTGGCCCCTTGCCCCTCCTCGTCCTGTCCCCTTTGTGGGCCGGGGCCAGACAAGCACGGCTCCGTCAGGCTTGGCCAGGCAGGGGGGCAGGGGCGCCCATTGCCCAGCACCCCCAGCCTGTGCCCAAGCCCGGGGGGCTCCCAGGGACCCAGGCCAGGCTCCCCAGGGCCCAGGCGCATCGGTGCCCGGCCGCGCAGCCCATGGAAGGATACAGTTCTCGTCGCCCTTGCGGTTGCGGGGTGGCCCAGGCATGTTGAGCAGGACCAGCTTGGCGTCCTGGGACTTCTTGACGATGACCTCATTGAGCTTCACGGCCGTGTGCATCCGCCGCACGTTGGACTGGTTCCTGCGGGGCAGAGCAGATGCGCTGGGGCAGGCGCCAGACCGGGCCTCGCTGCCCCTGCCCCCGGCGCCAGACCGATGCCCTACCGTGCCGCCCCAGCTCCGTGGGTTGCAGCGCCCGGGGGCCCGCAGCTGTTCCCAGGCCCCGGGGCACCGCCCCCGGCACAACAGGCGCCTGCTCAGAGGCAGCACAGAGGTGGCCCATCACCCCGCCACCCCCCTTCCCCGACACAGGACACGGGATGTGGGCCGCGGGACATGAGCCACGGGACATGCCAAGCAGACTTACAGGTTCTCCCACTCCCTGCAACAGCACGAGGCAGAAAGAGAGAGAGAGAGACAGGTGGGGAGGCTCCACCAGCACGGCCCTGCGTGCCCACCCCAGCCCAGCGGACATGGCCCCCGCCCGCGCCCGCCCCCTTGCAGGCAGGGCCCCACAAGCCCCGGGGGGCAGGCTGCCCGCGGGGACCTACGGCTTCATGCTGAAGAAGTCCTTGATGCCCTCGGGGCTGACGGGGCTCTTGCTCTTGTTCTTTTCAGCCACAGACTTCTCCTTGGTCCAGGTGAGATGCACCTTCTCGGGGGCCGGCTCAGCCTCCTCCGCAGGCGACGGGGAGCTGCTGGAGAAGGCCGTGGCATTCTTGTCGTGGATGAGCTGCACCTGCGGCAGGGAGCCCAGGGGTCAG
>NW_005842875.1:393853-394147 GCF_000455745.1 Alligator sinensis
AGGCTGGCCCTGGCAGCGCAGCCGCCTGCCTGGGGGTCTGCCCCAGCAGCCCCGGTGCCCGGGGCCCTTACCTCCCGCTCCCGCTCGTTCTTGGTCAGGTGCATCTGCTTGAGGATCTGGGAGCGCTGCTCCATCACCAGCGTCTTCTCGTAGGTGTAGGCCGAGATGTCGCTCTCGTGCTGCGGGGACGGCACAGGCGCATGCAACGGGTCCTGGTGCCCGGTGCCCCGCGCCCCGCGCCCCGGCAGGCCCGCGCCGCCCCCGCGCTCACCATCTCGACCACCTCGACCTCGG
>NW_005842875.1:394285-396277 GCF_000455745.1 Alligator sinensis
CGGTGGCAGCGGGGTCGCAGGGGCCGCCCCAGCACTGGGGCAGGCAGGGCCGGAGCGGGGTGGGGGGCAGGACCAGCCAGGAGCCCCGGGGTGGGGGGTTAGGGTTGTGGAGGGAGCGCCGGGATACAGGACGCCCCCGCAACCAGTCTGGAAGCAAAGGCAGGACTGGGTCGCTGCCCAATCCAGTCAGGAGGCCAGGGGGTGCTGCACAGAGGGGATGAGGACCTCCCACCCCACCACACACACACCCCCGTCTCTGAAAAAATTCAGGTTGGACACTTGGGGGTGGGGGCAGGGGGCATGGGAACCCAGTACCAGCCTGCAGGACAAGAGTGGGGGCAGCCCCCCCTTCCAAAAGCAGCCCAGAGATTTGGGCTGGGGGAGTCAAGGCTCCCGGCCACAAAGCAGCACCAAGGGCAAACTGGGGCATTGCCCGCGCCCCGCCCCAGCTGGCGGCAGGCAGCGGTACCTTGTGGTGCCGCAGCAGGAAGGGCAGCAGCATCAGCATGCCACCGTCGTGCACGATCCACCAGACGTCGATGTGGCCCTCGGCGAAGCGCTCCTGGTTCCCCGGGAACATGGCCACGTTCTTGGTGACCAGCAGTGCCAGGTGCGCGGCCGTGGTCTCCCGCACCAGCTCTGCCGGGGAGGGACAGGGTGATTCAGCCCGGCACAGGCACGACTGCCCCCGGGGATGTGCCCAGCCCCCAGCTTTGCACGCCCCCCCGGGCCCGCAGCGCTGGCCCTGGGCACTGCCCCATGTCCAGCTGCTGTGGGGTCCTGCCAGCCCAGGACAGGACCCTGAGGGGTGCAGGCGCTGGGGCACTTACTGCTTTGCATGTGTGCAGCTGTGTGCAAGGCATGAGTGTGTGCCTGTGCATCACGGGGCTGTTTGCACGTGCAGGGCATGTGGGGGGAGCTGGACATATGCCTGGGGGGCAGGGGGTGGGGGTGTATGCAGGGAGTTCTGTGTGTGGGGTGGTGTGCATATGTGCATCCGTGGTGCTGTGCATGTGTGGACCATGGGCATGTGCAGGGAACTCTGTGTGTGTGTGTGTGCGCGCGCACGCAGGGCATGGCTGTGTGCATGTGCATGCTGCATGTATGTGTGGGGGGGGCATGTGCATGTGGATGGTGCTGTGTGTGGGACAAGTGCATGTGTGCGTGCAGGGAGCTGTGTGCGTGTGTGTAGGATGTGTGTGGGTGTGTGCATACACTGTCCATTCCCAACCCATGCTGGAAGCACCTCCTGGGGAGGCTTGCCCCCGCACTGCCCGTGGGCCGGGCATCTCCTCCCCGCAGCCCCAGCTCCCAGGTAGATTTTGGCCCGTGTGAGGGCTTGGGGGGGCCAGGAGCTGCCTGCCGGGCTCTCCCTTGCTGACAGCAAGCAGAGTATGGGCCCTGGCATGGAGCTGGGCTGCACAAACCCTGCCCCGCACCCACGAGCACCCCGTGACCCCCCCGTGGGCACAGCTCCACCTGCGTTGCCCCAGGGCTCCCGGGCACACCTTGGGGGCTCCGTGCCCGCAGGCCCACGTGTGGCCCGGGGCCACGTCCCCTGCCGGCAGCGCTCACCGATGAAGTTCCTCCAGGTCTGGTGGTCCTCCTTCTGGCGCCAGCTGCGCGGCCAGCCCACCAGCACCGCGTTGTGCTGCAGCCCCCCCAGCCCACTGGACTGGATGAGGTGGGACATGCCGTCGCGCAGGTTGGAGGAGATCACGACCTGGCAGAAGCCCTTCACCTTCTCGGCCTCCATCAGGCGGCGGATGGACTGGTGGGACAGAGGGCTGCACTCAGACCCAACGCCCCGGGCGCTCCTGGCACGCACGGACCCGGCACGAGCCCCCACGCTGGGCACGGCACGGCGGGACCCGGGCAGGAGGCCAGGGGAGCCGGGGCCAGCAGCCAGGGGGGCGTGGGGTGGGGAGGGGAGGGCAGCACGGCTGGACCCCTGCCGCCGGGAGTGCGGGCTGCTGCCGTGGCCCGGGGCCA
>NW_005842875.1:397444-397964 GCF_000455745.1 Alligator sinensis
CCCGCCCCGGCACGGGCGCACTCACCCCCGGTACTCGATGTACTTGTAGATGAGCCCGGCAATGAGCATGGCCACCAGCGCGTAGTACCAGGAGCAGATGAACATCAGGGCCAGGCAGAGGCTCATGCCCAGGAAGGACAGCGTCCTGTGGGCACCGAGGAGTGTCACCGCGGGGACCCGCTGCCCCGTGTCCTCCTGCCGAGGCTGGCACGGCCCCTGGGACACCCAGCCCAGCCCCGTGGAGCGCCGGCCACGGCAGCCCAGCGGGACCCAGCCCCTGCCCCGCACGCGCACACGCATGCACGCACCAGTGGTAGTAGCGGAAGCGGGGCCGCCAGTTGGGCGTGCGCAGCAGCGTCTGCACGGCGCAGGCCAGGTTCACGAACATGTAGCACATCAGGAAGAACCTGCGGGGGGGACAGGGCAGAGGCTGAGCCGCTCGTGGGGAGGGGGCCCCGTTCGGGCTGTGGCTGAGGGGCTGGCCCCCCACATCCATCGGCTTTTGCGGCCGCCGGCAGCG
>NW_005842875.1:398676-399151 GCF_000455745.1 Alligator sinensis
AAGGGGACGATGCCGTCCGGGGAGATGGCCTGGAGGAGGCGCGGGGCGCCCGTGAGGCTCTGCAGCCCTGCCCCGCACGTGGAGAAGAAGGAGCCGATGACGATGACCCAGGGCGACGGCCAGGCCAGCGTGCCCACCACCAGGTTCCCACTCACCGCCTCGCCGAACCTGCGGGGCATCGGCGTCACCCAGGGCGGGGGCCAGCGGACCGCCAGGCCCACTGCCACCCCGGCGCAGGGGCTGGATCCACTCTACCCAGGGAGCCTGGCCAGGACGGGCAGGGGCAGGAAGCAGCGGTACAGCAGACCCCGCGCTGCCCTGCACCCGGCCCCCAGGCCACCGAGCTCCCCTTGGCCCCTGCACGGGGAAACTGAGGCCGGGGCAGAGGGGAGTCAGCCCTGGACCCAGCACCTGGCACGCTGCATCTACACCCCGCCCCCCGGCGCCTCCAGCCACCGCAGCAGAGCATCCCGCC
>NW_005842875.1:399254-401547 GCF_000455745.1 Alligator sinensis
TGCCGGGTCCCGCCGGGCAGCCCCGCTGCACCCGCCTGTCCTGCCGCGTCCCGCAGCGGAGCGTGGCCAGGCCGGGCGCAACCCCGCGCACTCACTTGTCCCGCAGAACGACGCCCTCGATGCAGGCTCCGAAGAGGATGACCGAGCTGATGTCTGCGGGCCGTGAAGGAGCCACCGAGCGGCAGAGCCCCCCGCCCCTGCCAGGCCCCGGGCAGCGCCAGCTCCTCCACTGGGCTGTCCCGTCCCACCCCATGCCCGGAGCAGCCCCGCCAGGCCTCCCCGCTCCCCCCGAGCCCCAGCCCTGGCCCCGGTGATGCCCGACCCCGAGGATACAGACAGCCGAGGTGGTGGCGATGGCCAGGATGGTGCCGGTGGGGATGGATTTCTGGGCGTCGCGCAGGTCGCCCGAGCGGTTGGAGCCGGCCATGATTCCTGCAACACACAAGGGAGGGCATGTGCTGGGCAGCATGGCAGGCAGCAGGGTGGCACAGCTGGCACGGACCAACCCGGCACGGCATGGCCCAGCACGTGCCAGGTCCTTCCCTCCCACCCCCGGTCCGCTTCCAGCTCCACGCCCAGCCCCGTTCACCCTGCTGCACCTTGGTCCTGGGTAAGCGGGGGGCAGAGCTGCACCTTGGGGGGCAGCCCCACGCGGCAGCACATGCCTTTGCACCAGTGACACGCAGCCCAGTGTGCGCAGCCCTGGACACACACACACAGCCCCAGGGTGCATGCACACACACAGCCCCGTACACACACATATGCCCACACATACGTGCACCCAGCCCCAGGGGATGTGCCCAGCAGACCCACCGTGGATCCTGCCGCCGTGGCTCACAGGATCAGGTCCTATCGTGCCAGCGTGTGCTGTGTCTTATCAGCCCTTCGGCCGATGGTAGCAAAGGGCGCTACCAGCACCTTTGGGCCCAGCACAGGGTAGCTGCAGCGGAGCGGGCGAGCTCCCCTGCCCCCACCAAGCAATGTCTGCCCTCGCCCCGGTGCCAGGGCCAGCATGCAGCCCAAGCCCTGGGAGGCAGGAGGGAGCGCCGCAAGGAGCTCGGTGCGAGCATGGCCTGGAGCCAGCCCTGCCTTCCCCTCCTCCTGCTGCAGTGGGCTCGAAGGCAGGCCAGGCCAGAGCCCAGGCCCTGGTGCGTCCCCGCTGCGCTGGAGCATCGCTGCGTGGCCTCAATTACTCATGGGGCACAAGGGCATGGAGAGGGCACGACCTGGCGGCAGAGCGCCCGCGGGGCCGGCCCAGGCTGCGCTCCACCGGGGCCCCGTCCTGCTCCGCACTCTCCAGGCATCTCTGCCTGCAGAGCTGGCCTGGGAGCTGTCCGGCCCGGGAGGTGTTGACCCTACAGCAGGGGCGAGCGGGTCTGGCAGGAGCAGCGCAAGGCCCTCAGGGCGGGGGCCGCCCGGCCAGGGCTGGGCACCAGAGACGCTCAGAGAGGAGCGAGACCCGTGTGCACACACACTCAGGCACATGCACACGCACAGCAGACTGGATTGTGCAGGTCCACGCACACACCTGCACAGGCTGGCACGCATGCACAAGCACTCCCTGCACGTGTGGCTTGGTGCACGCGTGGCTGTGCCCACGCGTGGCGGCAGCTCCTACCTGTGACGGAGGGGAAGTAGATGCCCACTAGGAGGGTGAAGTACGAGGTCATGTCGCTGAAGACGTAGGGCTGGTCCAGGTCCACGGGGGCGTCCGAGGGGGTCACCGAGGGCATCCCCTGCTTCTCCACGATCACGCCTTTGGCCAGGTACGTGCTCCAGAGGTTCTCTGCAGGCAGAGGGGAGAGCGGCTGCGTGAGCACCAGCCCGCCATGCCCCTCCCTGCTTGAGCGCCAGCCTGGCACGGGGGAGGCCGACAGGTCAGCACAGACGGGCCATGGGCTGGGCAAAGCCAGGGCCTGGCTGGGCTTCACCATCTGTCCGGAGCTCTTTGCCACCACTCTGCCCGCTTTGAATCGAGCTGTGCTCAGGCTTCAGCCGCACCCCGTGGCAGCCAGGTCTGCAGGTCGGTCCCCCCACCACACACCACCGGGCCTGAGCCCTGCACCATTGCCCCCATGGCAGCACGGCCTCAGGACCCCGGCAGCTCGTGCTGGCTGACCACCCGCGCCCGGGTCCGGGCAGACGCCTGCAGCCGCAGGGCGCAATAGGGAACAGGGGTAGGACGCAGCTTCCCGGAGCCCCCCGAGGCTGCAGCCCCTGCCCCGGGGAGCGGGCACCAGGAGCAGCTCCTGGAGACAGCCGTGAGTCACCGCCCGCCCTGGGAGCGCGCGAC
>NW_005842875.1:402173-404013 GCF_000455745.1 Alligator sinensis
AGGCCGCCCTTCCGTGGCGGCGCGGCGGCGCCTGCCCCCCCAGCCGTGGGCCCCGGGAGCCACGGCCAGGCTCGGAGCGGGGTCAGGGTGCTGCAAGCGCTGCGATCGCTTGTGCTGCTCCCTCCCATCCCCTGCCGAGCCCGGTTCTGCCCGGCGCCGGCCCGAGCCCAGCGGTGCCCAGCCCTGCCCGCCAGCACGCGACGCCTCGTACCCTGGATGAGGCCGCTGGCGGCCCCGGGGATGCCCTCGACCTCGGTCACGTTGTTGTGGGTGAAGTAGTCGTCGCAGGTGGCGTTGAGGAAGCATCGCTTGTGCTGCTCCCTCCCATCCCCTGCCGAGCCCGGTTCTGCCCGGCGCCGGCCCGAGCCCAGCGGTGCCCAGCCCTGCCCGCCAGCACGCGACGCCTCGTACCCTGGATGAGGCCGCTGGCGGCCCCGGGGATGCCCTCGACCTCGGTCACGTTGTTGTGGGTGAAGTAGTCGTCGCAGGTGGCGTTGAGGAAGCGGGAGGTGCAGAACAGCTCCCAGAGCTTGGAGCCCACGGTCTCGTTGCCCTCCACCACCAGCTTGACACACGTGTCGAACCCGTGGCGCGACAGCGTCCGGTTGCCCAGCAGGCAGATCCTAGCGGGAGGGGAGCTGGAGGTGAGCGTCTTGGGCCTGCCCCCCACGCCAGCCCTGGTCCCGTGCCCGGCCCCCTGGCAGCCCCAAGCCCCATCCCACCCCTGCGCAACCGCCATCGGGGCAGGCGCCGCGGTGCTCACGGGAAGCTGGGCGGGTCGAAGGCGGACTTGATGACGCCGGCGTAGATGGCGAGGATGGAGAGGATGACGCAGCCCAGGAAGACCAGGGCGAACTTGTTGACATACTTGACGCCAACGAAGACGACGGTGGCCATGCACGTGAGCACGCAGGTGCCGTAGACGCGCATGTTGTTGAGCATGGCTGCCGCCTCCCCGCTGGCATCCTCCCCCTTGAAGATGGCCATGGCCGGGAAGATGTAGGCCTGGCAGGGCATCGCGGAGAGCGTCAGAGCCTGGCCTCACCCCGGTGCCCCACCGCGCACCCCCGCTGCCTGGGAACGTGCCCACCCGGCAGGGCAGGGCAGGGCAGGGCAGGGAGCTGCTTCCCGGGCCCCGCCTGGCAGGGCAAGACCCCAGCCCCAGGCCGGGCGGGGGGCCACGAGCCCGACTCACCAGCAGGATCTCGATGGTGCCCAGGATGTACATGGCCCCAGCGAAGGTGGTGCCCAGGTAGAAGCACAGCCCCACGGCCCCGCCGAACTCGGGGCCCAGGGAGCGCGAGATCATGTAGTAGGAGCCGCCCGCTGCCGGGGACAGCACAGGTGACCCCTCTGCCCTGCCCGCCACCCACGGCCCCTCGCACGGCCCTGCACCAGGGCACGGCCAAGGCACTGGGCACAGGCCCCAAGCCCCCTCCACCCTGGGTCGAGTCGTGGGGTGCAGGGACGGGGGCAGGGGCACAGCCCTCCACGCTCCAGCAGCGCGTGGGTCCCTGGGGGTCCCGGCTGCAGCCATCCCCAGAGGAGCTGAGCTCCCAGCTGCAGCCGCCAAGCAGCCTCTGCAGAGCTGACGGACCAGGCGCTCCCGAGCCGGGCAGCAGCTGGGCGAGAGGGCGGCAGGGGACGCGTCCCAGCAAACCGAGGCAGGCTCCAGGGCCTTGGGGACGCCCGGCAGGCCGTACCCTGCCCCCAGCCTCCCAGAGGAGCCCTTAGCGCTGGCAGCAGGATCAATGGGCCGGCCGCGTGGCAGGGTGATAAATGGCATTAATTACACCCGCGAGCGCAGGGCTGTCAGAGCGCAGCCGGAGCCGTGGCCGCC
>NW_005842875.1:404031-412367 GCF_000455745.1 Alligator sinensis
CGCAGGATCTCCCTGCGGAGGCACTGCCCCTTCCCTGCCCTGCCCTGCCCTGCCCGCGCCGAGATGCTGCTGCCGGGAGCACGCGCTGTGCAGGGCACGGGCCGCAGCGTGCCCCCGCCGGGGAGTGGGCAGCTGGCACCGGCACTGCTGGGGCCAGCGAGACAGGGCGCTCCCTGCCCACGCGGCGCCGAAGAAAGGGGCTCTGCCGAGACGGGGACGGGGAGCGCTGGGCGGGGGCCCCCGCAGGCCTGGCCCTGGGGCAGGATGGAGCCGCGGCTCTGGCACCCTACCTGGCACCACTCCATTGGTAGCGATGGCGCTCATGGAGATAGCCGTCAGCATCGTCTGCGGGGAAGCAAAGTGCAGATGAGCCGTGCCCATCCTCTCCAGGCTGGCCCTTGCTACGGCTGCACCTGGAGAGCACTGGGGGTGCACGGCACTCCTGCCAGCCCCTGGCATCCCCCCTGCCCCCGTGTCCAGCCCGGGCCGCGCTGGGGACAGGCGCTCTGCGGGGGCTGGGGGCTGGCGAGGCCGGGGCACTCACACAGGAGCAGCAGAGGAAGACCATGCAGAAGGACTCCATGATGCCGGCGATGCCCACCACCCAGGTGAGGCGCAGGAAGAGGATGACCCCGAAGATGTTCTGCAGGCAGGGCAGGTACACGCCCATGAAGGTGCCCATCCGCGGCGCCTGCGGGCAAGCACACAGCGTCAGGCCATGCCGGCAGCCCGGCCAGCCCTTCCCAGACACGGGGGCCTGGAGCCGAGCCGTGGCGGGGGAGGACGGCAGTGTGGGGCAGCGCCCCCAGAAGGGGGTCGGGCCTGCCGAGCCCGGCGGGGGCGGCTGAGGGCTGTGCCAAGGGCCGGCTCGGCCGTGGCCGTGCAGGAGCTGAGAGGCAGCGGGTGGAGCCGTGTCAGCAGCGCCGGGCGTCAGTGCCAGCCCTCGCCGCGCCGTATCAGCCGCGCTCCGCTCACCCGCGGCAGCCCGGGCAGCATCTGCCTCGTGTCAGCGCGGCCGGCGCACCCGGCCGGAGCAGACGGAGAGGCAGGAAGGCGCAGGCTCGGTCACCGCGGCTGCTGGGCGGGCCGCAGCCCCCATCGCTCCCGCACGGGCCGCAGAGCCCACGGGGTCCGGGAACAGCGAGGTGCCAGGCTCCGGGGCCGCACGCTCACCTGCACGGGCTTCTTCTTGCTGCCATCGTTGTTCTCGGCCTCCTCGTGCTCGCGGCTGCCCTGCGGCAGGTTGGTGTAGTTGGCCAGGCCGCTCAGCAGGGACGACACCATGGGGCTGGTGTCCATCTCCTCCTGGGAACGCAGGGGCCTGCGTGAGGCGGGCGGCGCTGTCCCGGCGGCTGCCGGGCCTTGCCCAGAGCCGGCGGCACAGGACAGCCGGGAAGGGGACGGGCGATGAAGGGGGCAGAGCAGGCAGGGCAGCCGTGCAGGGGCAGGGGCAGGGGCAGGCTGCCCAGTCTGACCAGCACGAGCGGGTCTCTGGTCGTGGGGCAGGGCTGGGGGCTAGCAGGGATGTCCCCCACGCTGGCCTGGGTTGGGGGTCCCAGCCACATCCCGCCCCCCCGCCCTTGCCCTGTACCTCGAAGAGGGCCATGTTCTTGCCATCGTACTCCTTGCCCTTCTCCGTGTCCGTGCTGTTAATGAAGGGGCTGCTCTCCTTGGGGTTGCCATCGCCTGCAGAGACACGGGAGCGATGGAGGCTGGGCCCGTGCCGAGCTCCAGACCACGGAGCCGAGAGCTGGCGTGGGTCAGCAGGGGCCCCCTGGCCGCACGGACGCCCACCCTCACCACCCACGCTGCCCAAACCCCTGCGGCAGGAGCCTGGCTCAGAGCACGGCCCTCGGCCCTTCTGGGTCTGCTCCAGCCCTGCCCGACGGCAACCCTCCCCGGCACGACCACGGGCGCTCCCAGCCCGGCCCAGCACACAGAGCACGCGGGCTGGCCTGGATGCCCAGACAGACCTCCCTGCCCCGGCAGCGAGAAGCACTGGTGACCAGGCCGGCCAGCTCCAGCGCCTGTCGCCACGTGGACCCGGCGCTGCCCAGGCACCAGGGCGCGCAGGCGCCAGCCCGTCGGCGCGTGTCCAGCCAGCACAGACCTCTGCCAAGGCAACTCGTGTGGATCCAGGGGGAACCGCTCCGGTGCCGGCCCCGTGGGCAGGCTGGCACCGGTCACTCAGCAATGCCCTGCCCGAGCGCCACAGGGGCAGCCTGGACGTGGGCTGCGTGGACGTGCCACCGAGTGCTGGAGCCGCTTGGCAGCCTCCCCGGGGCAGGGGCTCTGCTTGCTGCTGCACGCGGCACCCTGGGGGCTCCCGGCACGGTGGGCGGCACGGGGCCCGTGCTGGGATGTGCTGAGCTGGCTCCCCACTGCACCGGGGTGGCAGAGCCGTGGCACTGCGAGGGGCGAGGAGCCTCGCCGGGGAGGGACTGGGCTGCTTGCAGCAGTAACGACCTGGCGCGGGAGGCGTGACAGCCGCGGGAGCAGCAGAGAGCTGCAGAGCAGTGGAAATAAATCAAGGTGGAAGCGCAGCCGCAGCCAGTGCTGGCAGTGCCCGCGGAGCACATCTCCAGCGCCCGCACCGTCAAGGAGGGGTGAAGGATGGAGGCGTCTGAGGAGCCACGGAGCAGCCCAGCGCAGACGTGCCCGCGGGCAGGGCGCCAGCCAGGCAGCGGGCTCCCGCGCCGGCTCCTCGGCCCAGGTCCTGTGGCCCCGAGAAGAGACATGGCCCGCTGCCCGTGGAGCACAGGGCCCCGACACAAGGCCATTGGGAAGGGCCGTCCCTGCTGGCCGCGGGCTCCTGCCCTGGGCTGGGAGGTGCTGGCTCACTCCTGGGCCCCTCCACAGCTCGAAGCCCAGCGGGGCCGGGTCCTGCAGTGCCCGCCTGCCTCTGGGCATCACGCGGGCCCCGCGGCCGTCATCCCCGAGCCACTGCTCTCCTTAGTGCCTTGATCCCACCCATACGTCCAACAGCACAGCAGGCACTGAGTCCTTGCTGACTTGCCCCAGGCGGGAGCTAGAAAGGGCCCCACGGCCCCGGAGCCCCCAGTGCCGCCTGCGAGGGGACAGCCCCAGAGCAGCGCCAGGACCAGCCATCTTCTGCACCGGTGTCCCAGGTGAGCGCGGCTGAGCCGGCGGCTCCGTAATCAGCTGGGCCACGTGACTGCTAGTGCAACGTCTGCTACACACACACACACATGCACACACGCAGAAACGTGGGGCTGCAGGGACTGTGTTACCGGGTCCCACAAACGAGCCTGGCTAACGAGGGTGGCCTGCACGGCGGGTTTACGTAACGACGCCCCTGGTCTGAGCGGAGCTGCTCCGCACGCCTGCCTCCCAGTTCCATTTTGTTTCCACAAATGCTGCATATAATGCATATTACATAACCGCCCCACATGCACACACACACACACACATGCACGCACAAGCGCACACACACACACGCGCACGCACAGGCACATGCACATGCACACGCGCGCATCCGTCCGCCTCGACCTGCTCTGGAATCCACCATCTGGGGCTCCGGGGAAAGCGCAGAAATTAAGCCGGCGAGCAAACGAGGAGGCCGGTCTGGAGGAGACACGCACGCACCCTGCCCCCCATGCACACGCAGCGGGGGAGGGGGCCGCCCGGCTGCCGGGCCAGCTCCGCACGCGGTGGCAGAGCCCGAGGGACCGGCTGGCATCGCCCGGCCCGTGCCCAGTGGGGAGCATCTGACGAGCGGGCTGCCAGGCTCAGCCGCAGTGCTGCTGCCGCCGCCACTGCCAAGGAGCTGACAGCTCAGACAGGCGCAGGGAGATGCCAGAGCAGGCTGCTGCGTCCCCTGAGCGCCGGGGCAGGAGGGCAAGGGGGCGGTGGAGCCAGTGAGCACAGCCCTGCCACGCAGCCTCGCTTGGGCAGGAGCTCAGGGGGACCCGCTGCCCTCCCAGGGCACTTCCAGACAGCCCGTGCGCCAGGGCCCGGCTGGGACAAGGCAGGCCGCGGCTGCCCACAGCTCAGCTGCAGGCGCCGGGTCCCGAGGGCTCCAGGCCGTGAGTGGGGAGGGTGAGCAGCAGCTTGGGGCTGGCAGGGCTTGGGACCCCCAGGCTTCCCATCTCCCCCAGCGCCTGGGACCCAGCGCCGGGGCACAAGCCCGCGGCCCCTCGGCCACTGGGACCCAGCCTGGTGGTACCCCTTCTCCATGCCGTCTGGTCACAGCGCTTCTCTTCACCCCTGCCTGGGTGCCAGGCCTCGCAAGGGCCCCCGCTGACTGCCCACAACACCCCTGCCACGGGGAAAGAGCCCAAGCACGGGTCCTGATGGCACATCCACACCATCCCGGGGCAAGAGCTAACCCAGTCTTTCCCAAAGCACAACAAAAAGGCAGGGCAACTGAGGCATGCACTTATGGCAGGGGCAGGACACGATGCCCCGCACCTGGCTAGGAGACGGCAGGCCCGAGGGACCTGCACCAGTGCCGTGGGGACAGGCGGGTAGAGGCCCCTGGCTACCGCCCCCAAGCAGGTGGTCCGGGTCAGGTGCGACGCGGCCACCAGCCCCGCAGCCTGCGCAGGAGCCGTGGGACCAGCAGCTTCTGCCCCTGCCCTGGCCCAGCGAGTGCCCATGGCCCTGCCCTGCCCACCCAGCCGGGACCGGCACCTCGGCTGGGAGCGCTCGGTGCAGGGCAGGGGCGGCTGCGCCAGCCCAGCTCCAGCAGGCGGGAGCGGGAGCCCCCACCCCGGGGCTGGAGCCGGTGCCACGGGCCACAGACATCACCGGGCTGGTTTCCATGGCAACAGAGAGCCGGCGCGAGCGCGGACAGGCAGCCCTGGCTCCCCAGGCTCTTACGTAAGGAGCTGGCCGGCCTGGCACACGGGGCTTGCAGCCCCCCTCCAGAGCCCTGGCACCCTGCGCCTGCTCGTACGGACCCCTCAGGGCCCCGGCACTGCCCCCTCCACCTGCTCGGCCCCGCCGCGGCCCTGGCACTGCCCTCTGGCTGCACGGGGCTGTGGGGTGGCCCCAGGGAGCAGCCGGCTGGCACCAGGCTCAGACCAACCGTCCAGGCCCCGCCTGGGGCTTCAACTGAAAGCAGCCCCCTTCCCACCACGCCACGGTGCAGCGCCGTCCCGCATCCTCACTGGCGCGCCAACGATCAGCCCCGCGCCCCGCGGGCTCCCGGCGGATGGCTCACCTCCCACTCTGGGCCCCTGGCCGTGCGCAGACAGCCCGGTGTCAGCCGAGCGCCCTGCGCCAGGCCTGGGCTGCTCACCAGCCTCTTTCTCTGCCCAGCTCCGTCGCTCCCCAGCCACCTCTGAGCCCCAGGCCCAGCCCCGCATGGAGCCATGCAGGGAGCCTGGCAGGGCAGGGTGCTCCCAGCCGGCGCCGGCGCCGGCGCCAGCGCCAGGGCAGGCAGGACTGCACCAGGTCCTGAGCAGCGCACACCTGCTGACTCACCGTGACAGGTGCAGCTCGGGAGCGAGACCGGGCTCCGGGGGCCCAGGTCCCGCTCCTGGCTGCCGTGGGTCTCCCTGAGGCCCAGACAGACCCTGTCAGGTGCCGGGATGCCGTCACACACTGGGGCCCTTTGCAGCAGGTCAGCCTGGCCCCAGGAGCACAGGCTTCAGTCTGGCCACAGCTCTGCAGTGGTGCCAGCCCCTGCCAGCCCCCAGCAGCCGCCCTGAGCAGAGCTGCCCTTGTCCCGTACCCCGTCACCCTGCCCCATCATGGTCCCGTGCCCCCAGATGGCAGGAGCTGGAGCAGGACTGGCCCTGGGGCTCGTGTGGTCCCTGCCTGGGGCCCAGCCACATGACGGAGGCAGCAAAGGGGCCCTCACCCGGGTCTGCACGGTCCCCAGAGATGCCCTGGCAGGGAGGAAGACGTGGCTTGGCCCCAGCAGTCCCTCCTCAGCCCAGCTAGCCCAGGGGCCTGGCAGGCAGCACTGCTCCTCCAGGCTGGAAGGAGTTAAGGAGTTAAGTGCTGCACGGCTGCCGGGGTCCCCTATGACGGATGAGCTCCCGGCTCCTGCCGGAGACCATTTTGCCGCAGAGGGGCTGGTGCAGCCTCCCCCCGGCAGCCTGCGCTCGGCGAGGACGGCAAGGCCAGGCTGCCTGGCTCAGAGCAGCCCCCTGGGGCAGAGCCGCTCTGCCCCGGCTGCTCAGGCGGCGGTGCCCTCTGCATATGGTTGTGCCAGGCCCCCCTGGCCGCGGTGATGGCACCAGGATGTCTTGACCTGTCCCAGCAACGCAGCCTGCTCACGGGCACCCGGAGCCCAGACGGCGTGAGAGCCCCGGTCCTGCTGCTGGTGCAGGGGTGCATGTGAGCGAGGCCTGGAGCAGGCGTGGGCACAGGTGGCTGCAGGGTGCGGAGCCGGCTGCCCCGGGCTGCTCCTGTGGGCAGGAGCAGAAGGAACGAGCGCCAGGCTTCGATCCCGGCTCCGCTCCCCCTCCCCAGGGACCGCTCAACATGAATCGGCCTTTTAATTTGCTGCGGCGGCGCGGCTGGAGTCCTGGCAGGGAACCGACAGCCTCACTACAGAGATCAGATCATCCCCGCCGCAGGGAGGGGTGCGGGATTTGCGCCACAGCGCCCCGACCACGGGCTTTGGCACGCGGCTGCTCCGGCCAGCAGGGAGTGCAGCCCAACCACGCCGCCCCAGCCCCAGGCCCCCGGGACCCGGCGGGGCACAAGCATGGGTGCTTGCGGGCCCAGACCAGCAGCCTCAACGCCAGCCCCTCCAGCCGCCAGCGGGGCCAGGACACAGGCCCGGGCAGTGGCCCAGAGGCCCCGGCATGGGGCTGTGGGATGGCTGTCAGGCCAAGCCACGGGCAGCACGGTGTGAATGACGCTGCCCGGAGTCTCGATAGCAGCAAGCGGCTCCCCTGGGGCCGGCCTGGATGCAGTCAGGCTATTTATAGAAAGGGGAATCTCCCTGCCCGGGCCCAGCTGGCAGCCCCGGGCAGCGCTTGCTGCCACTCCAGGTAGGACCCAGGGCCCAGATGCCCCTGATGTCCTCTCCCTGCACCCTCCCGCTGCCCGGGGGAGCAGCCTCCTGCAGCTGACCCAGACAAGGAGCCTTCTGCTGGCCCTGCGCCACCTCCACGCCAGCCAGCGCGACGCATGGATGCTTTTGGTGGGACCCTGCCAAGAGGCCCTGCCGGCTGGGACCCTCCGCCGGGAAGCACAGCCTGGTGCCCCAGGCCCAGCCCGGACAGGCCCCCCCAGAGCTGCCTCTTCCCACCTATGCTCCCAGCTCCCCACCGGAGAGCCCCGGCCTGTCCCAGCCACCGGGACCCACATCCCCCCAGCCCAGGTAGAGGCAGCCCCTGTCCCGCCACTCCGCCCAGCTGACCCGGGCACACTGAAGCCACCTGTGTGCAAAAACAGATCCCAGACCCGGCGGGCAAGACTGGGGGGACTCCTCGAGGCTTCATAGCCCAGGGGGCTGCCTGGCTCCTTGCCATGGGAGGTGTTTTCCTCCCAGAGGACCCCAGCCTCCGTCCAACCCATACCAGAGGCCCAGGGGCCTTGCTGGGAGCACGTAGGGGGCGAACAGGGGCTGACAGACGCCAACGGGCACGGGATGGTGGTGCAGAGAAGCCCCGAGGAGCTCGACCTGCCTGGCAAAGGCCTGCAGCCAGCCTGGGGCGCCGAGCCGGCATCGTGGGCTAGAATCTCGCAGTGCCTGACCCAAATCAGACCAACTGCTTGCCCCTCCCTGCCTAACTGGGGATTAGCTGCCTTTGATCAGCCTGGCTGCCTTCAAACAGATCCAGCTCCTGCCAAGCTGCCTGAGCTCTGCTGCGGAGATGCCCACGGCGCCCAGTCAGCCCCGCCGCCTCCCCCAGCCCTAGGTCCCCCGGGCACCGTGAGCCCGGGCCAGGGCACCCCACAGCAGAGCTCTGGGCAGGGCAGGAAGCGAGTCAAGGGTGCCATGTCCCTCCTGCCCGGGGCAGCTGGCCCTGGGGCGCCATGCAGCCCGCTGCGCAGCCAGGCCCCTCCCGCCGTGGCGGATGGGCAGCTCTGGAGGGAAACGGCTATGGCAGCTCCAGGGTCTCCTCAGCACGGGCCTGGCCACGGGAGGTCGGGGCCCCGTCTGGAGAAGCCGGTGCCTGGGCACACAGGGACCCTTTGCTGCAACCTCTGCTGCAACCACGGGGGTGTGGGGAGAGGGATGCCCTCCCTGCACACGGTCCCTGGCACGCGGCGCAGGCAGGCTGCGTCTCCCCCAGCCCGGGTGGGCCTGGCGCAGGGCAGCCCGCTCCTGCGGTGCCCGCCTGGCCCGGGGAGCACAGCGCGGGGCGGGGGCTGCACCCAGCGGGGCAGGAGCGGGCCCAGCCGCCCCG
>NW_005842875.1:412805-416869 GCF_000455745.1 Alligator sinensis
CCGCCTCGGCACGGCACGGGCCCCCGCACTGCCCACCCCACCGCCGGCACCCACGCGCAGGCGGGACCTGGGGACACACGGACGGGTCCTGGGGACAGACAGACAGGTCCTGGGGACACACAGGTGGACCCTGGGGACAGACAGACAGGCCCTGGGGACAGCCTCCAGGCCTGGTGGCAGGGGTAATGGGGACAGGCAGGCTGGCAGCGGGGGCACCTGCTGGCACTGACCCATGGGGAGGGTGGGTGCCTCTTACCCCCTTGCTCCAGGCAGGTCCTGGGCACGCTGGCAGCTGCTGGGGCGAGCTGAGATCATGACAGGGCTGGCATTAGTTACTTCTTGAGGGCTGTAATTAATTGTTTACTTTCTCCTGGTGCGGGGCCAGCTGCTCTGCAGCGCTGCGCCCGCGCCTTGCGGAGGCTGGCTCCTGGCCAGGGCCTGACCCCTGCAGCCAGCCACTGCCAACCTCCTGGCCTGCCCCAAGCAGGCGCTCCTGCAGGAACCCCGACCCGGCTGCCCCAGGACCAGGCAGGGGCCTGGGAGAACGGCACCCTGCAGGTGCTGGACCCTGGCAGCTCCATGCTGGGGCAGGGCCGGGACTCCCGGCTCCAGTGCAGGCAGCCCCTCCAGCCCCAGGGCACGGAGCCGGGCCCTGGAGGCCTGCTGCTGGCAGCTGGGCCTGGCTGGATGCAGGGACTGAGCCCCACCAAGCTGTGCACCGCAGCCACATCAGCCCTGGCCTGGGCATCGCGGTCCAGCCCAGGGGTCCAGGGCATGGGCAGGGGTAATGGTCCCCTCCCTGCTGCAACTGCCCCCTTTGCACCCAGGGCTCCCACCTCAGGCCTGGGAGCCCCCACACCCTTGCGCCCGCTCACCCACAGCCCCTGCCAAAGGAAGGGCCCTCACTCCCACCGCCTGCAGTGATGGAGCAGGGACCCAGGCAGGTTGGGGGCCGTGCCCCTCAGCTCACTCCTCGTCCCCAGCACCTGCAGCCTGGACAGGCAGGACTGGGAGCTGTGTGAGGGCAGGGCCCGGGGCCAGGAGCCAGCAGCTCTGCCTGCGGGGACATGGAGGCCACGGATGCGCAGCTCAGCGGCCAGGGGGATTTTCCAGCTCGGGGTGGGGGTGGGGGCAGGGACGCGAGCACGTGAGGCTGCTAATCCCCAATCCTGGGATTAGGGCTCCGCAGCAGGGCTGGGATGTGCCAGCAGCGTGCAGGGGCCCGTCCCCAGCGCCCCCAGAAGCAGCCCACGGCACCCAACCAGCAGGACCTCCGTGAGGCGGGGAGGGGGCCTGCGCAGGGAGGGAAGGGGCGAGGGCGAGCCGGAGCCCAGCTCTCGCTCCCCGGCACCACTACTACCAGGGGCTGGTCGGGCTGCAGCCCCGGCGCAGGCAGGATCCTGGCACCTGGCCAGCGATGGCAGCAGTGCCCCAGTTACTGCGCGGCGCCGGGAAGTGTGAATGCAGTCACGAGCACCTGACACGGCGGGGACGAGGGCCACGTCTGCCCTGCCCTGCACCCTGGGCAGGTGCTGGGCCCCCTTCGAGAGGCTGGCCCAGCCACGGACACGGACCCCCCTGTGGCAGCCGGGGAACCCTGATGGCATTACAGGAGCGCAGACAGGGCCCAAGGCCCGCAGCAGCCAGTGACCATGACCACCCACTGCCACCCAACCACCGTCACACACCTGCCACCGTGCCTGTGCCATGGCCAGCACCAGCAGCCCCTGCCCAGAGCCATCGCCCCCACACAGCCCAGACCCCTTCAGCTGAATGGGGTGCAGCCTCCTGCCAGCCCCGGCCTGCACCCCTTGCGCAGACAGGCATGCCATGCAGGGCTCGGCGCCCGGCCTCAGCGTGGTGCAGACACGGCTATGCAGAGGACCAGCTGTGGTACCCGACCTGGCTCTGCACAGCACCGTGCAGGTGGCAGCATAAGAACCAGGGAGCTGGACCTGCCCCCCACCCGGCACGGTCCCTGGCGCAGCGGCCCAGGCCCCCACCCCACCACCAGGCAAGCTCACAGTCCCCGCGTGCTGCTCGGCAGAGGCCCAGCTCCGGGAAGGGTGGCTCTGGGAGATCTCTGCCCTCCTCAGCCCACAGGCCCAGGGTCTGGGCAGGGGGATTCCCAGGCCCGGCCTGCCCAGGGAGCTCCGCACCAGCACGGGGAGCTGGGCTGGTGCCCAGGGCTTCCAGGCAGGACCTGGCATTGGGCCGCACTCAGCGACCTCCATAGGAGACAGGAGCCGGTGTGGGGACAGACGCTGCCCGAGAGGGGCAGGCAGGGCTCAGGGGGGCAGGCCTGTGCAGATGCAGCTCCGCGGGCAGCCAGCTCCCTGCCCCCCGCCCTGCCACTGCCGCCCAGGCTGCCCCTGCCCAGATGGCTCCGGTGGCCGAGGCAGAGGCCCTGGGCAGGCAGCACAGAGCCCAGATGAGCAGATGCCAGATGAACTCCCCTGGCGGAGGACCGGCGGGGGCGAAGCAGGGAGGCCCAGGTGCCAGGCTGCGGGGCCAAGGGCTGGGCCTGCTGGACGGCGAGCGCTGGAGCTGGGGGTCCTGCAGAGCCCCCCGCCCTGCCAGCCTGGGAGCTGCTCCTGCCCTTGGCATCGTGCCAGCCCAGCACCACGGACAGCTCATCCGCAGCCCGTGCCGGCCATGCCGGAGCCGGAGCCGGAGCCGGAGCAAGAGCCGGAGCCGGAGCCGGAGCAGGAGCAGGAGCAGGAGCAGGGGTAGGGGGCTGGGGCCCAGCACGCTGCCATGGGCAGAAAGGCCAGCCCGGCCCCCGCAAGCCTCCCCTCGCATCACAGGCACGCGGGGCCGGAGGTCTCCAGAGGCCACGTCTAGTCCACCCGGCCTGGGGCAGGATCCGGCCGGTCCATTCAGCCTCTGAGCAAGACGACACCACGCCGACAGCCCCCGGCATCACCCCCAAACTGGTCACAGGGAAAGCAGGGGGCCGCGGCCGCCAGCGTCCTGCTGCTGCAAAGAGGGGTCATGGACGGCCCTACAGAGCAAGGGGACCCCCCCAGCGCCACCAGTCTGAGCGGGGGGAAATCCCCCCTGCCCCAGTGCAGTGTGGGGCTGAGCTGAGCGCGGGGGCAAGACCCTCCTGCCAGGACCCTGCGGGTTGGTGCTGGCAGGAGCTCGGGCCCGGGCACCGCCCAGCCCCAGGGTCTGCCCCTTACTGGGCACTGCTGTGCTGGCGGGCACGGACCCTCTCCCGTGGGCATGTCGCTGCACTGCAGAGGAGACAGCCTGAAGGTGCAGGGCCGACTCTGGGCACGAGCAGCGGCCCAACGCCGGCTCTGGCACCGCAGCACACGCCATGGGCACCGACTGTGCCGGGCCCGGGGGCTCGCCATGCGGCCGGTGCCCCCGCATGCTGCCAGGGACGGGCTGGGGCTGCCCGAGCCCCGGCGGCTGCAGGGGAGTCTCGGCCGAGCCCCCCCGCACAGCATCACACACCCGCACACCAGCGAGTCACTGCCACACGTTCCCATGACAGGTGCACAGCCCGTCTCCATGGCAACTCCAGCTCCCATGACAATGGGGACCCCGAGTGCCCGGTGGGCGCTGGGCCCCCCCCGGCCGGTGCCAGGCCGCAGAGCACGGCCCGCATCGCCATCACCTTAACCTGAACTGACAGCGAGAGGGATGACACCGGGCCCAGTTGCCATGGAAACAGGAGAGCCTCCTTAACCAGTGTGTTGCCATGGAGATCTCTGTGGTGCCGGGCAGTAGGAGGATGTTCTTGCACGCGTGTTTGTGTGTGTGTGTGTACCTCCACCTGTGCCCACACGTCCCCGCACACCAGTCAGCCCACGTGCCCGGCCGCCTCCCAGCAGGTCGGGCCATGCTCACCCCCTCACAGCCCCCGTCCCGGCTCCTCGGCGCTCACACGCATGTGCCCGGAGCAGGGCCGCGGCCCCGGCCCATGTGCGTGCCCGGGAGGTGCCAGGCACGGGCCCGCTCCCGCAGCCGGAGGAGTGGGGGGTTGCCAGGGCGACTCGGGCCTGGCGCGGGGCCGCCTCCAGCGATCTAGTTCAAGGGTTTATTTTAAGAAG
>NW_005842875.1:416978-420443 GCF_000455745.1 Alligator sinensis
GCCGCGCGGGGGTGTGCGGGCAGGGAGGCCAGGGCCACGTGCCAAGGAGGCCGGCGAGCCTGCAGAGCGGCACTCCGCGGACACCACCGCGCCTGGGCCGCCCGCCCCGCACGCGGGCACGCAGCAGCAGGGCCGCCAGGCAGGGGCACCACCCACCAGGGGCCTCTGCCAGGTGCGGGGACCCACGTGCCCCCGACCCACGTCCCGGGCAGGCAGCACGGAGACCCTCTGCTGTGGCCCCCGCTCAGCCCAGCGCCGAGCGCTGCGGGGGGGCCAGGAGGCCGCAGGGGCTGCGGGTGCAGGGCCCTGTCGGCCAGCCCCCTGCACGTGGGGCCTGTGCCCGCAGCACCCCAGAGGCACCCCCAGCCCAGGCCCTTTGCCCACGGGGAGAGGCCAGCCCTGGGACCACTGCCTCCCAGCCGGGCCCTTGAATCGTGGAATCGCAGAACGTGAGGGCTGAAGGGAGCTCAGGAGGTCGCATCGAGCCCAGGCCCCTGCTCCAAGCAGGGCCAGCCCCAGCTGCATCATCCCAGCCAGGGCTTTGTCTACCCGGGTCTTAAACACCTCCGAGGATGGAGACTGCACCGCCGCTCTGGGTACCCTGCTCCAGGTCTTCACCTCCCTCCTCGGGAGAAAATTCTTCCTAATCTCCAACCTCAACTTCCCTTGCTGCAATGGAGCCCATTGCTCCTTGTCCTGCCGTCTGCCCCCACTGAGACCAGCCCAGCTCCATCCTCTTTACAGCCCCCCGGCAGGGAGGTGAAGGCTGCTGTTCAATCCCCCTCAGTCTCCTCTCCTGCAGACTCAATCAGCCCAGTTCCCTTGGCCTCGCCTCAGCAGTCCTGCCTCCAGCCCCACAGCCATTTTTATTGCCCTCCGCTGGACTGTCTCCAACGTGTCCACATCCTTTCTGTCATGGGGGTCCACAGCTGGACACAGGACTCCAGATGTGGCCGCCCCAGTGCCGAATAGAGGGGAAGAATCGCTGCCCTCGATGTGCTAGCCATGCTCCTACCGATGCAGCCCAGGATGCCGTTACCCTTCTTGGCACAAGGGCACACTGCTGGCTCCTGTCCAGCTCCTTGTCCCCTGTCCCCCCAGGTCCTGTTCTGCAGAGCTGCTGCCCAGCCCGTCACCCCCAGCCTGCCCCGGGGCAGGGGATTGCTCCTCCTCAGTGCGGGACTTTGCACGTGTCCTTGTTGAACCTCAGGAGATTTCTTTTGGCCCAATCCCCCATTTGTCCAGGTCCCTCTGAATCCTTGCCCTGCCCTCCAGCGTATCTGCTTCTCCCCCAGCTTGGCGTCATCTGCAGACTTGGTCAGGGGGCGCTCTGTGCCATCATCCAGGTCGTTGATGAAGATAATGAAGAAAACCGGCCCCAGGACTGACCCCCTGGGGCACTGCACTTGATACCGGCTGCCAACTAGACATGGAGCCATTGATTACTGCTCTCCGAGCCCAATGCTCCAGGCAGGGTCTGCGCTGTGAGACCCCCTGCACTGGCTGCAGCAGGGAGAGCTGCCACGTGCCCATGAGTGGGAAGCCTGGGGCTGTCACCACAGCCAGAGCTGGGGTCCAAGCCCCACTCCCCCTTCAGGCTCCTGCGGGCTGGACCCTGCTCTGGCTTGCGGCGCTCCAGCCTGGCCCACCGCCACACACAGCCCCAGGGACATGGCAGGACAACCCTGGCCCCGCTCGCCCCCACGACGGCACTGAAGCCCCCACAACAACATGGGCTCACACCCCTGCCAGCTGCATCAAGGTCTCACCACAAGGCTCACGAGCGCTTGCACCTGTCGGGCGGGCCCAGCTCCCAGAGGCAGGACTCTCCGCTCCCTTGCAGCCTCCAGCTGCCGGCAGCACGGGCACACGTCCCCCAGCCAAGACACGGGGCCTGGGCCTGAGCCCTGTGACCCTGGGCCTGAGCACGATGCAGACTTAGGCAGGCCTCACTCCTCCCTGCCGCGTCAGCAGGATCAATCCCAGCCTGAGCTCAGCCCTCCGCCCCTTATTCCCACTGCCTTGCTGCGCTGAGGCCGGGGCCGGGGCAGCAGGGGCCCTGGAGAACCCGGCTCTGGGGGCAAGGCTGGCACGGTGGGACAGTGGGAGGTGGTGCATACAGCTCCACACGCCCTCCTCTGCCCACCACAGCCTTAGGGGCAATGCTGGCTCCCGTCCCCTCCCCGTGCAGTGCCCCTGCCACAGGCCAATCTTAGCCCCGCAGAGCCACACACGGGCCCCAGGGCACAGGCCCTCGGCCCGGCGCAGCCCCCCTGTCCCGCCGCAGGGGCAGGAAGGCAGGGGCAGCCCCAGGGGCTGGGACCCTCCAACAGCGCAGGTGCAGCCAGGCGCAGCCCACGCCTGCAGCAGCCAGCAGAGGGCGCGCCCTGCCCAGCCTTGGCCCTCCGGGAGGTGCCCGCAGCCGAGCTGGGTCCGGTGCAAGGCGCCCGCTTGCAGGGCCCGGGCCCCAGGCTGCTCGGGGCTCCTGACCTGTCTCATGCACCCCTGCCCCAGCCCCCAGAGCTCAGCTCACCCCTACATCCAGCCTGCCAAGGGTCATGCCAAGGCCCCGGGGCGGCAAAGCCTGAATGGTGACTGCCAGGCCCCGAGACGGGCTCCCCGGGGCCTGGGCTGCAGCAGCCCGTGTCGCCCCCAGAGCCACCCACCACAGCCCTGCAAAAACATCCCCCCCGTCCCCCTCACAACCAACAAACAGGGCAGGGTTGGGCAGGTCTGACCGTGGACCTGGGGCGCCCGCGCGGAGCTGCAATCCTGGAGCAGGGCAGGGCCTGAGCCCGAGCCCAAGCCCTGCAGAGCCGTGGGTGCGCTCAGGCCCCCACGGACAACAGGGGCTGGACCACCGAAGGGTGAGATCGCAGGGCAGAGCTCTCAGGCACAGCCCAGCCCAGCCGGCTTGCCCGGGGCAACAGGGCCCGGCCCAGCCCCAAGCACCCAGCCCTGGATGGCAGGGTCTGGCCGCCCCTGAGCACCCAGTGGGGGCTGACAGGGTCGGGTCCAGCCAAACCCCTGGCCATGCAGCCCTGTGGCATTAGACAGGACAACCCTGTTTGTTATAGGAGGGCACGATCCAGCCCCCAGCCTCTGGGGCAGGAAGAGACACCTCCATGGCCAGTTCCTCCACCTCTACCCCTGGGCCGGGCTGAGCATGGGGTGGAAAGGGCTGTTGTGGTCGGGCCTGGGGCGTGATAGGGGTGCTACTGCCCACGAGCCAGGGCGACCTGGGGCTCCAGCCACCCCCCGGCACCGGGCTCCAGTGCTGTCCTCGAGCCGTTGCAGCCAATGCGCAGGTGGAGCGGGTGTCCCAGCGCCCAGACGCGCGCAGGGCAGGGCAGGGCAGGGCAGGGCAGGGCTCCCTGGCAGCAGGTGCTGAAGTTTGGCTTCTGCTGGGCTGCCACAGCCGCCCCCTCGCCCCCCCGGGCCCTGGCAGCGCTGGCCCCGCCCTGC
>NW_005842875.1:420469-420892 GCF_000455745.1 Alligator sinensis
GCCGGGGCCACCCCCTCCGCAGCCCCCTCCAGCCATGGCCATGCCAGCCCCGGGACCTGGCACCTCTGCGAGGGCTCCAGTGTCAAAGGGGTCTGGGAGGCTCAGAGCCAGGGCATGGGGCGGGGGTGCCTCAGCCAGGCCAGAGACCCCTGCCCAGACCCCAGCCCAGAGCCCCGTGCTGAGCCCAGAGCCCTCCGTGGCCCTGCGGGGCCTGAGCGCCCCATAGCACAGCACGGCACGGCTCCATCCGCGCCCCCAAGGCCCACGCGGCACGGCACGGCACGGCCTGGGGCTCTGACGAGGAGCACAGCGTGACCCAGACCCCCCAGCCCGGGGCCAGCTGCTCCCTGCCCCGGGTCCCTCCCCCAGCCGCCCTCTGCAGAGGGCACAAGGTCGCGGCTTGGACAGGCAGGCGCGGGGGGG
>NW_005842875.1:421160-434083 GCF_000455745.1 Alligator sinensis
GCAGCACCGCGGACTCCCCCCGGCCTGTCATGGCCAGGCGCGCCTGGGACAGGGGTCTGGGCTGGCACCCAGCGCTCCCAGCACCCACGGCCAGGCCTGGGGGACAGCTGCCGTGGCCTGCGCCACCCTTGCTGCGCCATGCCCAGACCTCCCCACGCAGCACACGGGCACCCCCAGGCAGGGCCTGTGGCCCAGCCCCACACAGATGCAAGTGGCCGTGACCTCTGGACCCCGCGTGGTGCCGACCTCCCGCACCGCCAGACCTGCGGCACTGCAGCCCCAGCGCGGGCGGCAGCGTGGGCCGAGGGGCCCGGCGGCTCCAGTCCGGCTGCGGTTCACTCTTGCAGCCCCTCACCCCTCTGGCCAGGAGTCACCGGACCAGCAGCCCGGCCTGGTGCCGAGGACACGGGCTGCAGCCGGATGGTTTCCTGGAGCAACCAGACGTCTCCCAGCCGGACGTGGCCCCTGTCTGCAGCAGAGGCCCTGCGATGCCCGGACACGGCCCCAGGCCCCCGCCACGCTGCACGCGCCAGCCCACCGCCCCGGGCTACAGGACACTTCTCCGCTCCCACTGCGAGAAGCAACTTTTTGCTGCAACCCTGCACGGCTGCATCAGAGCCTGCCGGCGCCACAACAGGCACGGGGGCCGTGGGAGCCAGCTCTGCTAGGACATGGATGCTGCTGGGCACCGCTCCCCAGGGCCTCTGCACCGGGTGCCCAGCCCAGCCCAGCCCAGCCCACAGCTCGGGGAGGGTGAACACAGCTCCTGTCCCGGCGGCCTCGCCCATGGGCATCGCGCCCTGCCCTGCAGAGCATCGCTTACCTCTGCCGTCTTCTCCGGGGAGGCCACGGGTGCGGGCGCCCTGCAGCGGGCCAGGGGGTGTGTGGGGGGCCGCAGCGCCCGGCCTGCCCGGGGCCGCGCCCTCCCGGGACAGCGCGGTGACGGTGAACCTCTGGCTCATGCCTCGCCGGCTCCAGCTCCTGTCTCCACAAGTGGCTGCCAAGGCACTGGCTGGATCCCAGTGAGCAGTTCCCCTCCCTCGGCTGCGAGCTCGGTCCTAGTGCCCTCCCAGTGCCATGCTGGCTGCACCGGCCACGGGCCTGGGTGCCGGGCACAGGGCGGCACCAGCCCCACGCCGGCTGGGCCCACGGCCGACTGCACCCACCACCCCTCTGCCCATGCCAGGCTGCAGCACCAGCCACCAGCCCCCTGCCCCGGGGCACGGCCGGCCGACAAGCCCACCTCCCCGGGACCTAGGCTGGGAGCAGTCAGGGATGCCTGTGTGCCCCACCTGCCCCCCACAGCCCAGCCACCCCGGAGCCAGAGCACAAAGCGCAGCATGGCAAGGGGGGGACACGGGGCACCAGAGGGGTCTGGTGGGCTATGTGGCGAGGGGCAGGTCCTGCACGCTGGATGGCCCAACGACCCCGGCTGTCCCACCTGGCACGGCTCAGCTCTGCCCAGTGCAGACGGGCCAGGACCGGGGGCTTTGGCTTTGCCCGGTTTTACCCGTCTCACAGCCGTGAGCTTCAAGTAGAGCGGTCCTGGGACCAGCCCGGCCCCACAGCCACATGCCAGCGAGACTGGCCTGGTTGGGGGGAGAATGAGCTGGGGCAGGGGCAGGGGCAGAGCAGCTGCAGCGCCCCAGGGTGAGTGGAGGCACTTTGCTTCCAGACTCCGACACGGGACAGACATGCACGGACATGTGTGCAAACATGCACAGCCCAGTGCACACCATGCAGCTGGTGCAGGTGGACCCAGCCGTGCTCAGCCCAGTGCCGTGCCGTCACTCCTGGGGTGCGGGAGTCCAGCCACGGGAGACAAGCAGGGAGCCATGCCCAGTGCACCCACGCCAGCACACGCGCGCACACCCGCACATGGTGGCAGCTCACAGTGACCCCTCTCCAAGGCCACCCTGGGAGTCGTCTGGTCCAGAGTCTGGCTCGAGCCTGGGTGGGGGAGGGTCGGCAGCCCCCCACCCATTCTGGCCCCCTCGCCCCTCCTCCCCAGCCCCGTCCCTCTCCCCGCACTGTGCGTCCCGGGGAGCCGGAGCCCCGTGTCCCGCTCCAGGCGTGTCCCCCCCGGCACCCCCAGCCCGCTCCGGCAGACAGGCGGCCAGACGTGCAGACAGATGGCCGCACACACGAGCTGTTTCCAAAGGATTCTGTTTATTAAAACTGTGCAAGATACAAAAATGACAGAGGCGGCAGCAGGCGGGAGCACGACACGGAGCCCCCGCTCCACGCACCTACCGAAGCTGCTGGCTGCGGCCTGGCCCAGTGCCGGGCACCGGGTCCCAGTCAGGTCCCAGGCACGGGCCTTCCTGGGACGGCTCCGGGAGCAGGTGGGCACAATAGTTTACAAGGATACGTGCAATTTGCACCAGGCAAATACCCTGCACAGCAGGGCAGGGCGCCAGCGGGACCCGCCAGCGCTGGGCAACGGCTGGAGTCCGGCTCCCCGCCCACGGGGGCTCCCAGGGCTGGAGCAGGTGGGCGGGGGCTGCGCCAGCAGGGAGGCGCTGCCTGAATGACCCTGGCGCTGCCAGGGGAGCGCATGGAGCAGCTGCCTGCAGCACCGGGACCTGCCTCCCCACCCCGCCGAGGGCTGGGTGACGGGCAAGGACCCGGAGCCAGCTCCTCTGCCTCCCCGCGGTGAGGGGCAGGGGCAGGGGCAGGGACAGGGGTGGCTGGGGGCCTACTGCTCAGGGCAGTGCAGGACGTCGTACTTCAGGTAGCCCACGCGGTCCACCTGGTAGCGTGGTGTCACCCTCCAGCAGAAGCGGTCCTGGCAGAAGTGGTACTTGCCTGGGCAGAGGGAAGGGGCCAACATGGGTTAGGAGGGGTCCAGCTGCCAAGCCGGGGGGAGGGCACCCAGGTGCGGGATCTGCCCCTTCCCGCAGAGGCCATGCACAGCCCCAGCTCCCACCCCGGGGTCCCAGAGCCTGGGGCAGGCAACGCCGTCCCGCACCGGGAAGCCCAGGGCAGCCGGGCCCCAGCCCCCCGGCCCTGCCCCTGGGAGCTGCAGGCCACTCACCTCGGTACAGGAAGACGTTGCGGGCATCAATAGGGACGCCACCAAAGGTTTCCTCAGTTTGGCGCGGGTAGCCGCGGTCCACCCGCTGCACCTTCACGTCCAGCCTCCAGAAGCGCTCCCCGCTGAAGAGCAGCACCTTGCCACGGCCCCGCTGCAGGGCTCCGGTGAGGTGTGCCGGTGCCGGTGCCAGGCCCAGCTTCTCCAGCCCACGGGGGCCCAGCACGCTCTTGCCCGTGTACACCCAGAACCGCTGGCCTGCGGGAGAGGCAGGAGCTAGTGAGCTGAGCCTGCACCCGCCAGGTACCTTCCTCCCCTCCCTTTGGGGACTGGCGGTAAGGCCTGGGTGGGGAGGGGGGCATCACACCTGCCAGTCCAGAGGTGGGGAGGGGTCTGGCCCTGCCAGGGGTCCCTGAGCTTCCCAGAGCCACAGCCGCCATGTCCTTGCCTCTGGCTTTGCAGGAGCCGGGCAGGCACTGGCCCCGACAGCGGGGAGGGTTTGGGGCAGCTAGCGTGAGTGCTGGGGGCGAGGGGGGCTCAGCTCGGGGCGGAGGGGGCAGCCAGGAGGGCAGCGGGCAGGGCTCAGGCGATTCTCACCCGCAAAGAAGAAAATCTTCTTGGTGAGCACGTCCTGGAAGGCGGCGTCCAGGGTGGCGGGCAGGGCCGGCCAAGTCTCTGCGATGGGGAAGGGCCCCTGGATCTTGCCCTTCAGGGACAGCGAGGTCCTCCAGTATTTCCTGCAGACAGAGTGGGCCACATCCTGACGGGCTGCAACCACCAGCGCGTCCCCTCCCCACCTCCCGCCGTGCTCCAGCTTGAGTCCCCTCATCCCAGCCCCAGGCACCGGCCGGCTCCCTGGCTCACCCGCTCTTGAAGAAGTGCATCATGCCATTGATCTCGGTGATGGCGTCGAAGGCCTGCACGCGGCAGGCGTCACTGCCGGGGTCCACAGGGCTGGGCTCGGTGGGCTGGAAGCCACCGTCCTCCGTGGTCGTGGCCAGTGTGGTCTGGTCAGGGACGTCCGGCGTCTGGGTGGGCGGCACCGGCCCTGGCGGGGTGGGTTTGGGACCAGAGCCCCGGCCTGGCAGAGGGGGACAGAGTGAGGCTCAGGACCCAGCCGTAGCAGGGGGCAGTGCAGGAGCAGGGCAAGAGGGGTCACGCGCTGCCCCAGCATTTGCCTTGTGGCAAGAGGCCGGCGGAGATGGCCGCGCTCCAGGGGTCCCACTACCATGGGCACCACGGCCACGGCGCAGGGGCACTCGGGGCTCCCAAGCAGCCTCTGCCCTGCGCCCCGCTCGCTCCCAGACACGCGCCCGGCAGTCGGTGCCGCTCTGGCTGTGCCGCGCAGCGCTGCCAAAGAAACCGCAGCATCTCTGCAGCGGAGGCTGCTGGAGATGGGCAGGTGCCAGCGGTGCCACCCGGGCGGGGCTCCCCCCTGCTCCCCTGGGCTTGGCGCCTGCCCGCCCCTCACCATAGAGGAACTGGATGCCATCGATGTCGTCCTGGTGCAGCTGGAAGTCCTCGATGTAGCTGTACATGGGGTACATCAGCGCCTCGCGGACGCTCGTGTGGTCCAGGCCCAGGGAGTGCCCGAACTCGTGGGCTGCCACCAGGAAGATGCTGTACCCTGGAAAGCAAGCACCACGGTCAGCCTCGCTGGAGCCCTCCCCTCTGGCGTGCGGCCAGGACCCGCAGGAGGGGGCTCGAGAAGCGCCAGGAGGGCCCGGGAAGGGAAAGGGCGGAGGCGGGGAGCGCTGTACCTCTGTCTGGGCACAAGCCCCACTTGCGGTCCACGTCGTAGTTGCTGGTGGTGGCGCACCAGAGCCGCCCGTCCTCCCGGCCCTCGCTGGTGCAGGAGCTGTACGTCTGGCCCAGGAAGGTGAAGGGGAAGGCGCACGGTTCCCCCTGGGAGTTTCCGCCGATCACCGCCGTGTCTGCAGCACAGAGGAGGGGCCCTGGTCAGCGCAATGCCCTGGGCCGGCCGGGACGCCCCATGCGAGGAGACCCCAACCCCAGGGGGCTGCTTGCAGACATGTTCCCTGCGGCCCCAGCGTGGACCCAGCCAGTGGGCACCAGGTCTGAACGCCGGCCAAGGCTCCCAGGCAAGCTGTCTGCAAGTGAGCCATGGCCCTGGGAGACCCTCGGGTGCCGGAGCCTTCCCCCACCCCGCGGCAGTGAGCAGAGGCTGCAGCACTGGACTATTGCCGGAGCCGTTGCCTTGCAGCGTGGGCAGAGAAGGGTTCCCGCGGGGCTGGGCAGAGCCTGACGGACAGCCCTGGAGGGGACGGGGGAGCTCGTAGGCAATGGGGACACTGGCCCCGGCCCCCCCCGAGCTGACACTGCCGTGCCAGCACAGCTCCAGGCTAGTACCTCTATTGGGGCAGAAGCCGTATTTCTTGTCCTGGTCGAAGTTGGCAGTGGTAGCACACCAGCGGTAGCCGTCGGAGCGCCCGTCCGTAGTGCAGGTGTTGTAGGACGTGCCATCGAAGACGAAGGGGAAGACACACTTGGCCCCATCGCTGTTCCCGCCGTAGGTGTAGAGCACTGCGGGGGTGGGGGGAGGCGGTGAGACCGTCCCGCTGGGCAACGCCGGCCTCCTGCAGCCCCCGTGCCCCGCCCGGCTGGCGCGCCCCATACTCACGCTCGCTGGGGCAGAAGCCGTAGAGCTTGTCTTGGTCGAAGCTGGGGGTGGTGGAACACCAGGGCAGCCCGTCGGCGCGCCCCTCCGCCGTGCAGTGCGAGTACGACTTCCCCTCGAAGACGAAGGGGAAGTGGCAGGCGGCCCCGTTGGCGTTCCCGAAGCTGGTGTTCACCACTGCGGGGAGAGGAGGGGTCACTGCACGGCACCGGGGCAGGAGGGCATCCCCTCGGCCGTGCCCAGCGCAGCAGACCCCCGCGGGGGCCGGGCCTTACCTAGCCCCGCTCCCAGCGTCCAGAACTCGTCGTCGTCGAAGTGGGCGTCTCCCTGGATGCCCTGGCCCGGGGGGAAGGCATGGGCCAGGAGCCCGTCCTTCCCGTCAAAGGGATACCCGTCGCCATGCTCTGCGGAGACAGGCCTGCCGTCACCATGCGCCTGCCCCAGAGCTCGGTCCCCGCGAGAGGACGTGGGGCCTGCACGCACGCGCCTCCTCGCACCCCACAGACACGTGCCACTGCCTCCTGCACACGTGTGTACACACACAGGCACACGCCTGCCTGCAGATACCCCCGTGCACACACAGGCACCATCACCGCCCTAGGGAAGGCAGCAGGAGAGAGAACACGCCAGACACGCGGCGGGGAGCGTGACCCAGAGGCTGCCCCGCAGCAGGTGCAGCCCCCCCCACCCGCCCCGGCCACGGGCCTCACCCTGGGAGCCGAACATGATCATGATGTCGGCCTCGCCACTGTAGACTTGGGTGAAGGTCAGCGGGGTCACGGCGCTCCACACCTTGAAGGCACGCTTGAAGGCATCGTTGATCACCGAGGCGTCCAGGTCCGGGGAATAGTTCGTCACCCTGCCGGGGAGCAGCGTCAGACCCACGGCCCTGAGCCCTGGGAGGACCCCCCCGGCCCGAGCCCATGGGACGGGGCCCCGGGAGGCAGAGAGGGGGAGCTGCCTGCCAGCGCCTGGTGACTGCGCCCGGTGCTGGCCCCCGCGGTGCCCAGCCTCAGGGCAGTGCCCCACAGCTGGCTGCCCGCAGGGCCCAGGGAGTCAGCCCGAAGGGGCTGCTGGGCAGTCAGAGCTGGGCTGTACTGGGCGTGCGCGTGCATGGGTGTGCATGTACACGTGCTTGTGCTGTGTGCACAGGAAGCACGCCTGCCTCTCCCCAGCTCCCCCCCGCCTGCCCAGGGCTCTGTGGTCCAGCCTGCGGGAGCAGCTCACCGGTATGTGAGGTCGGTGTGGTCCCACTTGAGATTCCCCTCGAAGGTAAGAAAGGAGCCGACATCGGGCACGCCGCAGCGTGGCGCCCGCATGGCCTCCATTGTGGCCTGGTCCAGCTCCCCCGTCACTTCCAGGCCCAGCTTCTTCTGCATGGCCCGCAGCGCCTTGGTGGTGGACTCCTGCCGCCCGCTCTTCTTCGTCTCCGAGAGGTAGCCGAAGCGGGACAGGTATTCCTGCGGGGGGTCAGGGCTGTCAGCACATGGCACAGCTGGGCACAGCGTGCCTGCGCCAGCCTCTGTGGCGGCACACCAGCCTCTGTGGCCAGTGGGCACTGGGGGTATGGGGCTGACGTCCCGTCCTGCTGCCTTTAGGGGCACAGCTCCCACACGCAGCTGGGCCGGCTGGGGCTGGAGCCTAGGACCCAGCTGGACCAGGACCCTGCTGCCCCTCTGCCACCACCGGGCAGGTGCCCACGGACGCTCCCCGCTGAAGCGCTGGCCCCTGCTCACCCTCCTCCTTCCCTGCTTGGTCTGCCGTGGAGCAGGGCAGACAGACAAACAGGTGACCCCGGGGCAGCTGCAGCCGGGGATCGACTGGCCTGGCTCGGGCATAGTTCGAGTGGCCAGGGTCTGGAAGGGGCTCCCAAGGGAGGTGGTGCTCTCCCCTACCCTGGGGGTCTTCAAGAGGAGGTTAGACAGGCATCTAGCTGGGGTCATCTAGACCCAGCTCTCTTTCCTGCCTATGCAGGGGGTCGGACTCGATGATCTATTGAGGTCCCTTCCGACCCTAACATCTATGAAGCTATGGGGCAAGGGCAGCACTCACGTTGGCCAGCTCCATGTTCGACTTCTGGCTGACCAGCTCCCCGGGGAAGGTGATGGTGACCTGGGGCTTGGCGGGCAGCGGTCCAGCCCAGCAGCCGAGGGCCAGGAGAGCCGTGGCGAGGGGGGCCAGCAGTGCAAGCCCCATGGCAAGGGTGCGGTGGAGTCGGGTCGGGTCGGGTCGGTCTCTGCGCTGCCGATGCTGCTGCCCTGGGGCTCTGTGCGGCTCGGCGCTGCCGGCTCCTACTTATAGCACGGGCGGGGGTGAGTCACGCTCAGCTGTGCCGGCTACTCACTCCCTGGTGGCGAAACGGCACAGGCCGTCGCGGCGGCACCTCAGCTGTTTCAAAACCTTGTTTACTAAATCTGGAGCCCGCTTGCTCCCTCCCGCTGCCCACAGGAAGCTTGAGGACGCGGGAGGGAGGAGCTGGGCCTGGCCTGCACCTGGGGCAGCGGCTGGGTGGATGTCGCGGGGCCGGGGACCCCAGACCTGCCGGAGCCACCAGCTCCGTGTGCGGCGCTGCGGCACGCTGGGTCCAGCTCCAGCGCCGTGGGCAGCCATGCCCGGCACCGAGAAGGACAGGTCGGTGCCATCAGTGCCCTTAAACCCTCGTGCCTGGCAGGCATCTCAGCCCTGAGCCCGCAGCGCTGCCAGCTCCCTCGCCTCAGTCTGGGGCACTGTCCCCACAGCCGCGGCAGGAACCTTGCGCATGAGCTGAGCCCTGCGAGGACAGTGCGGGCGCAGGGTGGGCTGCGGGCACCACATTAGCACGGGGCACCCGCCTGAGCCAGGAGCAGGCCCACACGCCCTGGGCCTTCCCCACCGCTGCAGCCGGGCCTGCGCTGGCAGCTGTGCCCCAGGTGTGCCCCTGCCCCGCCAGCTGTGCTCATGGCCCCCCTTCTCCCCAGCAGCAAAACCACCCTCCAGGCCACCGATTTCCTGCTCGCCCTGAAGTGCAGACGCTGTGGGAACGAGCGAGCGCAACCGCGGGGAGCAAACAGGCAGCAGGACAGGAAACGGGACGGCTGGAGGGGGGGAAGGGGGAGCCCACCGGGCAACAGCCCCAGCTCCAGGGGGCTCAGCAGTCAGCCCCTGCCACAGCCCCGCGGCCTTGGACAGCAGGCCCAGGCCTGGCCAGTGCCGCGTGCCCGGCAGGGGGGCTAACTCTGCCCCTGCACCCGCTGCTCGGAGCGTCACTGGGGCAGCTCTGGCCGCTCCTGGTGCCCAAGACCCGCCGGCCCCTGGGACCTGCTGAGCCCTGGTGGCAGCGAGTCCCGCAGGCCGGGGGGTGAGGACGGGGCAGGGCAGCGAGCACCTGGGCATTACAGTGACGGTCCAGGTACGCGGCTGGGGCACCCTACACATGGCTGCCAGGCCAGCGCGCCAGGAGCTGCACACGCGGTGCAGAAGTAGCTGGCCCAGCCCAACCCCGCCATGGGGCTGGAGCCCTAGTGCTGCCGGCAGGGCTGTTGCCTCATGCCACACCGCAGCCCTGCAAGAGCAGCAGCCCGTCCTTCCCACAGGAAGTTTCCACATGGGGAACCTCCCTGGCACCGGCCGGTAAACAAGGCAGCTCCGCGCCAGGCAGGCGTAGGCTGGGCCCCGGCCGTGCAGCCCAGCGGCTGCCCCTCAGCGCCGGGCGCTCCACCCCCACCTGCCCCGGGCACGGCGCTGTGCGGCTGTCGGCCTGGCGCGTGCCCCGTCCACAGCAGGGTGGCGGGGAGCAGGCGCCCCCAGGACTCCCCAGCAGACTGGTTGGGGCCTGTCCGGCCCCCGGAAGTTCAAGGGGCCAGGCTCCAGCGCACCTGCCGGGACCAGCCCAGGCACGAAGCGTGCACAGGCACGGCCGGCTGCATCCGGGGCATCCTGGCCTGGGCGTGCCGTCCCTCTGCACGGGCCGGCTGGCCCTGGGGACGCAGGAGGGGGCTGTCTGGGTGCAGCAGGGTCACGTGGCCGCTCAGGGGAAGCGGAGGGACCTGCACGCCTCCCCCGGGCTGGCCGCTCCCACTGACTCACGGCTGCACTGAGCAGCTTCCTCTGGCATCAGCACCTGGGGATTTTCAGTGACTCCTCAGATGCAGAGAAAGCACTGGGACGGGGCCCCAGCAGCAGCAGGCGAAACCTCGCCCCCGTGTCTGGCGCGGGCTGGGATCCGCAGGGCATCGTGGGGGAATTCCACCCGCGGCCGGGACCTCCTGCACCCAGGGGTGCGGCTGCAGCCCGGCCAGGCCCAGCCCTGGCTCCGGCTGCCCCGTGCTGGCCCACAGAGCAGTCGCGGGGCGCACAGCAGGCCAGGCCCTGCCGCTGCAGAGGGATGGGGAGAACTGTGGGCAGCCGGGCACGGGGCCCCGGAGCAGCTGCGTGCATGCAGCACCATGGGGGGCAAGCCGGCCTGGCCATAGGGAGCAAGGCCCGAGCCCAGGCAGTTGCCCAGGGTCCCGGACGTGACACAGGCTGGCATCAGCCGGAAGCGCTTCCAGTCGGTGCCTCAGCGTGCCAGGCGCCGCAGGCAGGGTTCCCAGACAGCCAGAGCAGACCCTTCCTGCGCCGAAAGAGGAAGACTGCATCACTGGCAGCAGCTGCCCCCGGGCTCTTACTGAGGTCTTCCTGCCCAACGTGCCAGCAGCAGGGATGGCCCCCCCTGCGCAGTGCCGTCACCCCCTAGGAGCCTGGCTTGGGCAACTGCCTATCTGGGACCCAGTGGCGGGAGTCGATGCACGGGGGCAGGAGGGACGCGGTCCCCGGGGTCCCTGGATGGAAGCTCAGGCGGGGCAAGACAAGAGGTACAACTCATGGGGCAAGTGCAAGGTCCCAGGCTGCTGCCCCCTTTCCCAGATGGCTCAGCGTTACGTGCCAGGGCCTCTGAGAACGCAGAGCAAAAGTGCTGGGGCGGCGGGGCTGCGTGCGAGGGGACACCGCAGCAGCAGGATGCACGGGCGCAGGAGAGGGGAAGCAGTGACGGGAGTCAGTGTCTGGTGTTGGTGACACAGCGCAGCGTCAGGCGCAGGTGCCATGGGAAGTGGTTCGACACTTCCCATGGTGTCGTGCCACTCCGGGAGCCGGCTGACTGGACACAGCACTGGGCAGCCCAGCAGCACACCAGCAGCAGAGACTGAGCCGGGCCTGTGGCGCCTGGGCCCCATCACCCCAGGCTGCAGCGCCCGGCACCGTGGCTTCCCATGCCCAGCACTTAGTGCCCGCGGGGCTGGGGTCCCTCCACCAGCTCAGCATGCAGCCTCCAGAGCCTGAACAGCAAGTCTCTCTGGGGGTGCCCAGTGCCGGAGCTCCACAGCCTGCCCCTGGGCACCCCGCAGCCACCCCTGGCCCCAGCAAACCAGCTCCCAGGCCTGCGTGAGCCGGCTGGGGCCAAGGACATTTCAGGAGCAGATGGCCCAGCACAGGGGCCTGCTGCCTTCTCTGCCCCTGCCAGCACTCCCTGCATGGGTGCAGGTCCCATGCCAGCCCCCTGCCTCATCACTGCCAACCTTCTGCCACAGTTGGGGGAATCCTTGCCCCATCTGCCCCCAGCCCTGCAGACCTGCCCACTAGGCGCCACCCGGGCACCCCTGCCTGGCTCTGTGCTGCTCTTCCGGTGCCGCTCACAGACCCTCAGCGAAGCAGGCACAGCCCCAAATCGGGCCTTGCAACTCCACATGCCATTTCCATGTGTGCAAAGCAGGGGCCACGTGAGGGTCGGACCCAGAGCCAGTGCAGGGCCATGGGGCTGCTGCCAACTGGACTGGATATGAGGGGAGGGGGAGACATCCTGCCCAAGCCAGGGCCCTCACCTGGGACTAGTGATTGAGTGGCGCACATGGGGAGGAAGGCACCCAAAGTGGGCACAGACAGCACCGTGGCTACCACAGTCTTGATGGCACCTGCTAACCCGCGCCACGTGTAGAGGAACGAGTGCGAAGACGACGCCGACGGGGCAGCTGGAGGTAAAGGAGCCGCGGCAGAAAGGGAGCAACGGGGGTCTGTCCCGCCGGGAAAGCTCCCTGTGCTGGGATGCCGGGAGCCACGTGGCAGGTGCCGCACACCTGGGTACCAGGGCATGCTGGAGGCAATGGCTCAGACTCGCATGGCGCGGCAGGTGCACGGCCAGGCCGCGGCTGACCGGGGTCACTGGGGCATGGAGCGGGCGCCTGCCCAGGGGTTGTGCCTGGCCACGCTGCCCTGCCACCTCGCGATTTGCACTCCCATGTCAGTAATGTGCTGATCCCTGCTCCGAGCGCTGACCACCGCTGATGAATCAGCAGCCCCAGGACGAGCTACAATCCAGTGGCCTTGGCCTGCGGCTCCCCAGGCCTCAGGTTCTGGGAACAAAGCCACAGGATTGGAGTCGAAAGCAAAAACACTGGGGGCAGCAGCCCCAGCGGCCCTGCTGCTGTTAGCACTTTTACTGGGAACGAGGAAATTCCAGCCTCCAGCGCGGCCTGAGGGGACTTTCAGCCTGACGAGACCCCGTGGGACCAGCGGCCGCAGCCTGCCCTGGGGCCAGGAGCGCGGCAGAGACCAGACGAGCCGCAGCTCGTGGGGCAGGAGGGAGGGAGGCAGGGCGGCCAGGGCCCAGACGAGAGGCCCGGCCAGCCCGGCCGGATCCCTGGGGAGTGTTCCTGGCACCTCGTGCCGAGCCTGCCGGGCTGCTGGGAAGGAGCGGAGCGGTGAAGCAATCTGGGGTGAAGAAAACCCATTTCCTGCGGCAATGGTTGTTTTGCTCAACACTTTGCAAAACCTGCTGATGCAACCGCCCTCCCCAGGTGGCATCTCAAACCCAGCCGTGTTTGTGTAGCTGCAGGGCATTACTGCGCGTCCCCGCTCCTCCGCAAGGTTGAGGGAAGGGGGAAAAACATCCCGGCTGCAAAATCACTGACTCGAGCAGCCCGGAGGGCTCGGGTTGCAGCCAGACCGAGGAGGAACCGGGCCGGACGCTGGGCTCGGCACAAGCCGCCTGCGGCTCCCACTGACTCAGCCCGGCTGAAGTCAAAGGGACGCCGCTGCGGCCATTTCAGGCCCGCTGACTCCGCCCGGGGGGACCAACGCAGCTGGAGCCCCGCTCCCGCTCGGGGCAGACCGGCGGGCCGGGGCGCGCGGCAAAGCCGGGAGGCAGATTCCTCTTGCCCAAAACCATTTGTCAAATCACCGGCCCAGCATCCATGCACCGGGGCCCGCGGACGGCGTCCGCCCGGCAGAGACGCCTCG
>NW_005842875.1:435947-444738 GCF_000455745.1 Alligator sinensis
CTTCGGGAGCCCGGGCTCGCTGGGCATGGAGGAAAATGAAGTGGAGAGCAGCAGCGATGCGGCCCCTCCTGTGGCCCAGGAGGAGCCCTCGGAGAGCGGGCTCGGCATGGAGACCTCGGAGGCCATGTCCGCGGACAGCAGCGACGCTGCCTCGGCGCCCGTCATCCTCTCGCAAGCCGATGACTCCGGCGTGGGCCAGAGCTCGGACAGCAGCGGGGTCTCCCTGGTACGGGGCGGCTCTGGGGGCCCTTCCCCGGGCAGGGCCCCCTCCCCTGCGAGGTGCGGTGCCTCCGTGTACAAGCTGCCTCTGGGGTGGCTCAGCAGAGGCCTCCAAGCTGAGCCCCCGCGGCCTTTCTGCTCCCCAGGAGGAGGTGTCCGAGAGCAGCTCCAGCACGGACGCGGTCCCTCGGATCTACCTGCCAGACTCCTCCTCCATTGCCCAGTCCACCCTGGTCTCCAGCGTCTCCACGGTGAGCCAGTCCATCATGGTCTCGGAGTCCCCGCAGGTGCTGGTTCACTCCAGCGTCATTGCTGACGGAGCCACGATTGTGTCAGACTCCACCGCGTCCACCTCCTCGGACCTGGGCTCTGCCATAGACAAAATCATCGAGTCCACGATCGGGCCAGACATCATCCAGAGTGAGTGCCCCCCCGCCAGGCGCTGGCCTGAGACGCCCTCAGCCGGGGCAGCCGGCATGTGGCAGAGGCCTGGCAGCTGCCCCTGCCGCTGTCGGCCATCAGGCCTTGGCGCACAGCAGCGCGTCCGTGCAAGAGCGTGCTGCAGTCTCCCCATTTTCCATCCTGACCCTGAAAGGTCCGTCACGCTCATGCTTCAGCCTCTTGTCGCCCTCTTGCTCTCCCTTCGCAGGCTGCATTGCCGTAACCAGCGCGGAGGATGGCGGGGCCGAGACGACCCAGTACCTCATCCTGCAGGGACCAGACGATGGTGAGGGGAGGCTGCAGGTTTTCCTGCAACGACAGCTGCTTTTGGGCCTTTCCCACCTCCGTTCCTCTGCCACGAGGGGCTGTTGCAGAGGCGTGCTGTGCTGTGCTGCCTTGCATGGGAGCTCCTGGCTGCTCCTGTGCAGGGAGCAGGACAGGTGCCTTGGCTGTGGGGGAGGAGCTGGTAGCTAGTCCTGGCTTCTCCCGGCAGAGGGCACTGGGGAGCCAGGCAGAGGGCACTGGGTGTGGAGCAGTTCTCAGCTCCGGAGGAGGGTTGATTGGAGCGTGGGCAGGGGCTGTTCCCTTGGTGAGCCCTTGTTGGTGCCCCAGGTGCCTCCGTGGTGTCCCAGATGGCCACCTCTGCCCTGGCCAACAGCCTGGCTGTAGACACCATAGCTGATGGCCCCACCTCCACCTGCCTCGACCAGCCCGGCCCTGCAGACCCTTCCGAGCCACCTGAAATGCTGGACCTGCCCTCGCAGCCATACCAAGCCCAAGAGGCTGACGCCGGGGAGGGGCTGGAGCAGCCGGACATGGAGAGCCTGGAGGAGATGATGGAGGTGGTGGTGGTGCAGCAGTTCAAGTGCAAGATGTGTCAGTACAAGAGCGTCTCCAAGACTACGCTCATCAACCACATGAGGGAGAGGCACTTCCAGCCAGGTGGGCACCAGCTCGGGGAGAAGGCTTGTAAAGGCCTTACCAGGTCACGGGGTTGCTGCCCCTGGGGCAGGAGGGGCTTATATGCCCGGTTGGGGGCTGCACAGCTGATGGAGCAGGAGCAGGGGCTGCAGCTCCTAGTCCAGGGAGAAGCACCGGTGCTTTCAGAGGTGAGAGCACAGAGCAGTGCCCAGCAGGTGTGCCACCCTCATGGTGGAGTGGGGGGTGCTGCAGCTCTGGCGGGCCGGACGGGTCCAGGCGGCACACCTGCTCTTCAGCACGGCCCAGCCCAGCCAGACAGGGCGTCTCACGCTGCTCTCTGTCCCAGTGGCATCCACCCTTGGGCTGAAAAAGGGGCGGCCACGGAAGAGTGGCCCCTCCCCGAAGCCACCAGAGGAGGATGCACCGGAGGAGGAGGAGGACGATGACATTGTGGATGCTGGCGCCATTGATGACCCTGAAGGTACAGCCCCCTCCCTGTCTCCACGGGCCAGCGCGGCCTGGTGCTGCCAGCACCCATGATTAATGCCTCAGCCATTCCTTTTGCAGAGGACAGTGACTACAACCCAGCTGAGGATGAGCCTCGCGGGCGGCAGCCCAAGCACAGCCGCACCATCCCCACGTCCAGTGAAGAGCGGCCGCGCCGGCGGCCAGGAAGGCCCCGCAAGTTCCCTCGTCTGGAGGACATGCCGCTGTCAGGAGGTAGGGGAGTGGGCCTTGCCGGGGAGCGGACACCCTGGGCTGCTGAATGAAGCACGGGAGCTTGAGTCTGACCCTGGTGTGCTGTTGGTTAGGTGCCGAGGTGGAGCCCTTGGTTACGTCCCAGAGCGCTGCAAGCTGTGAGGCGCAGAACTCAGAGGCCACCAGCTCCTCCAGCTTGGAGAACGCGGCTGGCGACAGCCTTGGGGAGCCCAGCACCAGCCAGTCAGACTCGGAGAACAAGGATCCATCCTCTAACACGGGCCCTGAGGAGGCCGATGCTGTGCCCCGGAGGCGAGGCCGGCCCTCCCGCCGCTTCCTGGGCAAAAAGTACCGCAAGTACATGGGGCGCAGGTGAGGGCTGTGCTGCACTGCTCCGTGGCAGGGCCATCTGGCTGTGCCTGGGGCCCAGGCCAGGCGGGAGCCTTATAGCCACTGTGGCTCTGAGCTCAAGCTGTGCTTTGTCAGGTACTACTACAAGTCGCCCAAGCCCCTGATGAGGCCCTACCTGTGCCGCATCTGCGGGTCCCGCTTCCTCACGCATGACGACCTGCGTTTCCACGTCAGCTCGCACGAGGCCAACGACCCACAGCTCTTCAAGTGCCTGCAGTGCAGCTACCGCTCCCGCCGTTGGTCCTCCCTGAAGGTGAGTGCAGCCCCTCTGCCTCTGTCCCCGTCCCTGCCCCAGGCTGGGCGCTGGGCATGCGGCTCACAGCATCCCCTCTGTCCTGCAGGAGCACATGTTCAATCACGTGGGCAGCAAGCCGTACAAGTGCGAGGAGTGTAACTACACAAGCGTGTACAAGAAGGACGTCATTCGCCACTCCACTGTGCACAACCGGGACCGGTGAGCTGAGGCCCCCCCCATGCCCCAGCCATGTGGCCCCTTCCCCACCCCAGGCTCCTGGGTGACACCAAGCAGGCCCTCCCTTATGCAGCCCCACAGCCCGAGCAGAGCTAGCAGTGCAGCCCAGGGAGCCTCGTGCTCCTGCCCATGTCGTGCTGCTCTTGGGGGAGCTGCCTCTAGGGAGCACTGTATCCGCTCCATTCCCTCCAGAGGTGCAGGCAGCGCAGGCCATGTGGGGTGGGGTGGGCTGCTCAGGAGAGGGGAGCTTAGTCTGGGAGTGTCTGACTCGGCTTCTCTCTCCTCTCTGTCCTTTAGGAAGAAGAGGGCTGACCCGGTGAGTTCCAGTCATTCTCTGCTGGTGGCCTGGCAGGCAGAGCATGCAGGGGCCTGGGGCAGGTTAGCTGCCTGGGCAGGTCAGGGGTGGGGGAAGCTCTCCAGCAGATCTTACCTGCACATCCTCTCGCTGCAGCCCCCGAAGCGGAGCTCCTTCCCCTGCCCCGTGTGTAACCGGGTCTACCCCATGCAGAAGAGGCTGACCCAGCACATGAAGACGCACAGCACTGAAAAGCCGCACATGTGCGACAAGGTGAGGGGGTGGCATGGGGGGCGGGGCTGGGCCGGGCCGGGCCGGGCTGGGGAATGAGCGCTGCTTTCTTCTGCCGCAGTGCGGGAAGTCCTTCAAGAAGCGTTACACCTTCAAGATGCACCTGCTGACGCACATCCAGGCCATCGCGAACCGCAGGTGCGGAGGGCGGGGGCTGTGGGCTGCACAGTGCTGGGCTCTGTCGCCTGTGCTGCCCAGCTGGGCCAGGCCCCTGGTAATGGCAGCTTTGCCCCGGCAGGTTCAAGTGCGAATTCTGTGACTACGTGTGCGAGGACAAGAAGATCTTGCTGAACCACCAGTTGTCGCATGTCAACGACCGGCCCTACAAGTGCAGCTTCTGCCCCTATGCCACCTTCCGCGAGGACTTCCTCCTCTCCCACCAGGCTGTCAAACACACCGGTGAGGGTCTTGCCCCAAGCTGCACCCTGCCTTACCTGCCCCTGACCCCATCCGGCCCCTGCTGTGACCTGCCCTGTCTCTGCTGCAGGGGGGAAGCCCTTTGGCTGTGAGTACTGCCACTTCACCACCAAGCACAAGAAGAACCTGCGCCTGCACGTGCAGTGCCGCCATGCCGACTGCTTTGAGGAGTGGGCCCAGCGGCACCCTGAGGAGCCACCCTGCCGGCGCCGCCCCTTCTTCACCTTGCAGCAGATCGAGGAGCTCAAGCAGCAGCACAGCCAGGGCCAGACAGCCTGCGAGCTGGTGGCCAGCCCCCAGGTGAGCACTGGGACCTGGCCCCTGCTCCCCCCTGCCAGTGCCAGAGCCACGTGCTCACTTTCTCTCATGCAGGTCCCTCTTGGCCCTGTGACATACCACACAGTCCAGACCCTGCCAGCAGTCGAGCCCCCAGTTCTCACCCCAGACTCTCTGGGAGGGGCCACCATCATCTACGAGCAAGGTGAGATCCCGGGGCTGGGCAGGGCAGGGAGGGAAGGAGGGCTCCTGGGCAGACTGAATTGCGTTTGGCTCTCACAGGTGCGGAGGAGTCAGCAGAGCTGGCTACACAGACAGCGCTGGGCCTCCCGCTGAACATGAGCACCCAGCGGGAGCTGGCTGCGGGCACGCTGCAGGTGAGGCAGCTGCCGCCTCCCCTCCATGCGCAGCTGCACACTGACTGCCCCTCACTGACCTGCCTCATGTTCTCCCTGCGCAGGTGGCACTGGTGAAGTCAGACGGCTCAGGAGATGCGCAGGCCCCTGATGCCCAGCTCCCGGCTGGGGAGGCAGCAGAGCTGGACGCAGCTCAGCAGCAGCAGCAGAAGGTGGTGACGCTGCACGTGGCTGAGCATGGGGAGGCACTGGTGCAGGAGGCCTATGAGGAGGCCACGCTGGGCGGCCCCGAGCTGCAGCAGATTGCCATCCCCTTCGAGAGCACGGCTGAGTACAGCATCATTGCACCTGTTGGGGAGGAGATCCAGGCCACAGGTGCACTCTACAGGTCAGTGGCCGGCCAGGCTGGAAAATGGGACCCTGCTCTGTGGGGCTAGTGGGGAGCGCCTGTCCTCTCACCATGCCCCCGCAGTGGGGAGGAGTAAGGGCGGCCAGGCCCCACCTCACCCTGCCCTGTGCCCACAGCGAGGAGGACAGCCTGACAGAGACCTCGCACACGGTAGTGGTGAGCGAGGCCGTGGTGACAGAGGCGCTCAAGGACCATGGTGGCCACTACATCATGTCGTCCAGCCTCCCTGGGAGCCAGCTGCACCACATCGAGGTGAGTGGGACCAGGGTTCCCCAACAGCCCTGTCCTAGGCGGTTGGCATGGGACAGCGTCACTCTCAGCTCTTCTCTCCCAGCAGCTCGGCGGGGATACTGCCTTGGCCTCGCCGGGGGAAGGCCCAGAGGCCCAGCCCTGCAGCATCAAGTGGCCAGCAGTGCAGTGTGTGGCCAGGCCACTCCAGAAGGACTCCGCCCCAGACGGGCAGGAGGCTGTGTCACCCAGGGTCCGGTGGCCCGCTCTGCAGGGTGTGGCCAAGAAGCTGTCCTGCAAGATTGCTGCAGCCAAGAAGCTGTCATGCAAGATTTCCACCGCCAAGAAGTTCTCGTGCAAGATTTGCACGGCCATGTTCACGGGGCGGGCGGAGATGGAGAGTCACAAGAGGGCCCATGTGGGGCCTGACGCCTTCAAGTGTCCTGACTGCCCCTTCACGGCAGCCTTGTGGCCGGAGGTCCGGGTAGGCTCACCTCACACACGGGGACATGGAGCAGGAGAGCTGGGGAGGGCTGATGATGGCACCTGTCTGATCGTTCTTTCCCCCGCCACCCCAGAGCCACATGGCACAGCATGCAAACCTCCGGCCACACAAGTGCCCCCACTGCAGCTTTGCCTCCAAGAACAAGAAGGACCTGCGCCGGCACATGCTGACGCACACCAACGAGAAGCCCTTCGCCTGCCAGGTCTGCGGGCAGAGGTAGGGGCCTGCACAGCTGCACCAGGCTTCCCCATGCAGCTCTGACCCTCTTCTTTTCTCCAGCTATGCTCATGGGCTGCCTGTGGGGAGCATTGGGGTGAGGGGGGCCATCCCTGCCACTGGCTAGGGATGCCTCCGCTTGTTCGTCCCAGGGGCAGCAGTGTGAGGGGCCATGCCTGCGGCCAGCACTGCTCTGACCCTTGCTCTCTGGCAGGTTTAATCGCAATGGGCACCTGAAATTCCATATGCAGCGACTGCACAGCTCGGATGGAAAGCGGTCAGGGCCGCCAGAGCCCACAGCCCAACAGACTATCATCCTGAACAGCGACGAGGATGCCCTGGCCACGCTGCAGAGTAGGACGCTTGGCACTGCTTTTGCCAGGGCCTGTGCCTGGCCACTGGGAGGGGCCCTGGGCTGAGCACTTGGCACTGCCCAGGGCTCTGCAGGGTGGGATTTGGCCAGGAGACTTCTGGGGATGCCCGAGTCAGCACTGACCTCAGTGCTCCATTGAGGCTGTGGCATGGCTCCCAGGGGAGGCTTTCTTCTGGGGTCACAGCTACCCCTGATCATTTGGTGCGGGGCCATGGCCACGTGCTGCTGCAAACTCGTCTCGTGGTTGAGGTGGGGGGCAGTGGCCTCTGGCTTCTGTTGTGCGTGCTGGGGTAGATCCCTCTGCCCCTTCCTGTCCATGACAGGAGTGGGCAGGGTCGGGCACGAGGTGGCCGCGCCAGGGACGGGCACAGAGGCCGGCAGCTCGCGGGCCGGGCGTGGGGCTGAGGCCCGTGTCCCCCCTGCCTGGGCGCCCGCCCCCAGCGGGCCGCGGCAGGGCAGGGCAGACGACCCCGCCCCCCCCCAGCGCGATCCTGCCCGTCCCATGCGCGGCCGGGAGCGCGGCTATCCCGGGGACTGCCCCCCACTGCCGCTTCCTGCAGCCCTGCTGCCTTGCTGGGGTGTGGTTGCCCTGGGGTGGGGGCTGGAGCCTGGACTGGGCTGGGCTGTTGTCTGCATCCATGTGGGCTGACACCAGTGCTCTGCCTCCCCAGCAGCGCTGCAGTCTGGCCAGGCCGTGCTGGCTCCTGAGCGGTTGCAGCAGGCCCTGGGGCAGGAGCACATCATCGTAGCACAGGAGCAGAGCATCACGAGCCAGGTGAGTCCCCAGGCACCTTCCCAGACGCCATGCAGTCTCCCAGCTGGGCTGTTCCCAGTGTCATGCTGAGGTGCTGGGCCCCAGGCTCCACAAGCACTGACAGCCGGGTACTTGCTGCCTTGCAGGAGGAGGCCACCTACATCCAGGAGATCACGACGGCCGATGGGCAGACTGTGCAGCACTTGGTGACCGCCGACAACCAGGTGAGGGGGAGGAGGGCTGTGCAGGGTGGCCGTGCTGGCAGGGGCAGAGGGTGCTGAGCGTATCTGTGCCTGCAGGTCCAGTACATCATTGCCCAGGACGGCGTGCCGCACCTGCTCCCCCATGAGTACGTCGTCGTTCCGGAGGGGCATCACATCCAGGTCAGTGCCCTGGTGCCCTGCCAGGCTGCGTGCTCAGGCCCGTGGGTCCAGGATTGCGGTGCATGGAGTGTGGGGCTTCCTGTCCCCTGGAGTTCTTGGCCGCTCCCGTTGGGTGCTGCCCAGGGCCCTCAGATGTGGAGTCCTTGGCACTGCTCAGGCTGTCACGCAGGCTCTGCCTTTCAGGTCCAGGACGGGCAGATCACCCACATCCAGTATGAGCAGGGCAGCCAGTTCCTGCAGGAGTCCCAGGTAACGGAGCTGCAGTGTGTTGGGGTGCTCCTGGGGGGGTGGCCGAGGAGCTGCAGCCGTGGGCACCCCAAGTAGAGGGAAGACGTGCTCCTGGCCAGGCTGTGACGTCCCCCCCCTGTCCTGGCAGATCCAGTACATGCCTGTTTCCCCGGAGCAGCAGCTCGTGACCCAGGCCCAGCTGGAGGCAGCGGCACACTCGGCAGTCACAGGTAGAGAGCGGTCGGGTGGGACAGGCATGGCACAGGCCTGGTCTCCCTGGCTGACGGGTCCTGCAGCTGGGCCCTGGCTCCTGACAGGCCTCTCTGTGCCAGACGTGGGGACCGGGTCACCATCTGCCACTGCTCTGAAATGAACAGCTGGACTCGGCCCAGCCCCCTTCCCAAGGGTGTCGCTGCCCTTGGCGCAGGGCACAGGGGATGTCTCTGGCTGTGCCAGCAGCCAGCGGTGCTGCCTGCAAGGGGACTGGAGATGTGGCTGCAGGGAGGGGCCAGGGCCCTTGCAGAGCACGGTGGCTCCACAGAGCCTGTCACAGCCCCCCGTGCTGGCCTTGCCTGTGGGATTGGGCCTGAGCCAGCCTCTCGGTCCCCTGCTCCGTCCTGGGGCTGATGCCGTTCCTCTTTGCAGCCGTGGCCGACGCCGCCATGGCGCAGGCCCAGGGCATGTTCACCACAGAGGCGACGGCTGAACAGATCCAGCAGCTGCACCAGGGCATCCACTACGACGTCATCACGCTGTCAGACTAGTGCTGGGGCCCCAGCCGAGGAGCGGCACCATGCCAGGCCTCCAGGGCCCGCAGCTGCCTTACCACTTTGGGGCCACGAGGGATGGGGGGGCCCCCGCGGGCTGTGGTTTGCCGTCAGCCAGCCGCCCATGCTC
>NW_005842875.1:444904-445347 GCF_000455745.1 Alligator sinensis
CCGGGGCGGAGGGCGTTGGGTCTACGGCAGCCACGCTCCCCCTTCGGCTCAGGCCTGCAGGCGGGCGTTGGACTGGGAGCTGGGAAGAGGGACAGCAGGAGCTGACCCTTGTTCCGGTGGAGCACGGTTGACCCTACAGGGGAGGGTGAGGGTGGGGGACAGGGGCTGACCCGAGTGCTGGAGCTTTGACCCTTGCTATGAATAAAGAGGTGTTGGAGCCTTCACCTGCCCCCTTGTCTCTGTCCTGGGGCTGGCAGCGCTGCCTCCCCTGAGCGACCTTGAGCGGCCTGCCCGGGGCACCGCTGCTGCTGGCGCGGACATGAATGAGGGTGAACGGCCTAAATCCCGTGCAGCCCCCGCCCGGGCGGCGCCCCGGCAGCCGCGCATTTACATGCGATTATGGCAGCTAATCTTGCTTGAGCCCCCAAAGCTGCCTCGCCCCG